>NC_045740.1:3649422-3651354 GCF_008692095.1 Etheostoma spectabile
TGTGTGTGTGTGTGTGTGTGTGTGTGTGTAACAAACATTTGAGACTTTTTTCTTTACCAGTTCTTTTTCTTTCTTTTTTTAAGACAATATTGTGTATAGAAAGTACCCACTCACACTCAGATGCCTCAGTAAAATGAGGTTGTGTCCTGATCCATCAAACGCACATTCACCAATCCCTGTCTCACCTCTTTTTTTGATTTTTTTTCTCTATTTTCCAGGCGAGTTCTCTGCCTCTCAGGCAGGAGATTGCAGCGTGGCACAGGGACGAGGGCTGACAGTAAATTAATGACAGCGATGGCGTGATTAGGGAGAAGATTGCTGCCCACCATGAAAGCACATTGGATGCTGTCATAATAATCGTGCCTTTGATTACCAGTAATTGAAAAAGCATTCACAAATGCATGGATAGCTGTCACTGACAGGAAGAGAGGAAATACTTTCTCTGAGCTTGAGTACTCTGCTTCTTCAGAACTCACTGAAGCTAATCAAAGGAAAGGTTACTAACATGGTGTTGTGGCCACATACAGTACACATCAAGGGATCCTAGGAAATGTATGATGTTTCTTTGTGAAATTTGAACTATAAGGCATGGCATGTGTGTTTCAATAATCCAAACAAGCCAACCATCAGGGAGAACATTATAGGCTACTGTGCTTAGTCCAGGGTTTGTGGTTGGTTTATGGGTGGCAAAAAATGTCTCACCTTTCCTTGATAACAATTAAATTGGCTGAGCTACAATATAGCTGTACATTTTCACTCATTTTAATGAGTTATCGTGGGGAACATTGGTGAAATCCGACTGTCAGTCCCTATTGAGTACATACAGTATAATATTAAAGGTGTTTGGGAAACATCAGAATATGGTAGGTTGCTGCTTTTGTCAGTTGCTGTCGGCTTGTTTTCAATGTATAAGACTTTGTAGCAAGAGCCTTAAGTTGAGACTGAGACTGACTTTCACAGGGAGCTGACTGTTCAACTATGGGACTCGGCCTTTACCCGTGTCTGTTTTCATTTTAGTCAGACTTAGACTTAGATTTAATTACTGTGGCTACAAACGTGGTGCTTCCTTTCATCCCACTACATAGATAGGACAGCGATACTCTTCCTGTCGGCAGTCTTTCATGAACATGTACGCTTGTAAAAACCCATGTCATGTGTACAAATGAGTCTAGCTGGCTGTATTAACTTGGTTTATCTAATATTTTACTCCATTTACATTTGAATAATTTTGCCCCCAAGAAAACCAACAGTAACCTGCCTACATTAACCTGCTTTCATTGTTTTGGCCAATTGGGGGAAGCACAACAGGCTGTAAACTGTAAAATAGCTGTATCTTTATCAACTGCTAAACGCTCCACTGTTCACCAGCTAGTTGCTGACTTTGTCTGTCTGCTGCTTGGTGCTCAACAGGTTGAGTGTGGAGGGTTTATCAAACCTGTTTTACTGAAACAGCTGCCTGCTGAGTCTGGCAGTGTGATGTCTGAATACAGTCTTTAGTTTGGATAGAGACAAGCAGTATGTGGTGTCCTGTTAAGTACAGGAAAATAAAAATACTGTGTTTTCACATGAACCCAAACAGCTTAGAAATAAACAGTATACTATGAATGTGGAACTCTACGGCATCTGGCATCTCTCCACCTCATCAACTACTGTACTTCAGGACTCTAACATGTTGATTACCCTAACAGAAACATCAATGTCCTGCTCTATTAGAAAGGTGTGTTTTTATAGCAAAAAGGTAATTTAAAGAAATGTCTTTCCTTCATTCTTTTCTGTCTCTTTCAGTGGGGAGTGAAGGATCAGGTTGAATCTGAAAGTGGCTTTTGAGATATCGCCTACATCCCCTCACAGCGTTTTCACTTGACATACAGTAAGTGGGGCTGCATTAGCTTGATATGTAACTCCCCAAGCATGAAATGAAAAAAAAAAAAA
>NC_045740.1:3651364-3652740 GCF_008692095.1 Etheostoma spectabile
AGGCCACAAAGCATACACAGAATAATAGGATTTGTTAATAGCAATGAGGCATAAAGAGAGGCTTTAATATATTATATTTGTTCCGATTTGACACTGGGATCCAAGCGGTTGCACAAATCTTTTTAGGATGTGAAGACGCAGCTCAAGCTCAGTGGGTGGAAGCATTCAGAACAAATTCAAATAAAGCAAATGTAAGGAGGGAGGGGTGAGCAATCATCATACATCAGACCAGAGCCCTCGCTGATAATACGCTTGCACCTCAATGAGTCGGAAATAAAGAATATTAGACCAAAGCAGAGAGCAAAGACAGAGTCTGTTTATCTTTTACTGTCACAGTTGAATCAGTGCATCAGTATGTATCCATCTGTATGTGTCAGAGATCAACAGCCTTAGAAACATCACCTACTCCAACTGCTCCTGTTACTTACATTCCTGTTAAGATACAGAAGCACAGAAATGTGTTTCCACATTTTTTTTATCCTTGGATTGGCCTGTAGAATCAATTAGTGTTTGGGCCCTTCACTAATTGCTAAGCATATTGAAATATGGGGTGTTGAGGGAATGTGTGTTCGTGTGTTGGAGAGGTCAGATGGGCATTATGGGTCCAACTCTGTACTACAATTTCTAGCAATTGTTTGTTTGCAGAAAAGCCCTATTAATACTTGACTTCTGTAGTCAATATCCATTTTGTTAACTGAAAGTGAAAAACAAATCTGATATAAATATTTGGGCTAGTACTCAATGTTTAACCTAAACACATCATCAACAGCCCCTGCAGACCGATAGTCCATTCACATTCACAGATGATCTCATTTAATTTGCCTTAGTTGACCTCATCTCTGAACTGCATGGACTTGTAAAAACAGCTGTTGATTTACATCTCTGTGACTCTCTGTCATTAGGTGTCTTGCACCCGTTAGGACGGGAAACATTGCATGGTTATTGTTTTTAGAGTACATAGAGTAGGGTGACATCATGTATTTCACAGAAAATCTTCAATAAGCTTCCACCTGACTAGGGGTCTAATCACCTAGAGTCATTGAAAACAACTGTGTAGGTGTGCAGGGCATTACAATTTGGTAAATAGACGAAGAGTTTGTTTTTTGGAAAAATAAGTGTTGGCGCTCTTGCCGAGAGTTGAATGAAAAATACCACTCTAGCAGATGAGAGTGGAATCAATCTTCTCATGTAACTCTCAGGAAGAAAGCTAATAAGTGTATTTCCCCAAACATTTAATTTAAATACTGCTTTTAAGAACTGTGACAAAGATATGTAATAAGCTAACCTTTAAAGTTGAAAAAAAAATTCTCATTGGTTTCTGGTGTACAAACTATGTATATATATATATATGTATGTATATATATATATATGTATAT
>NC_045740.1:3652750-3671176 GCF_008692095.1 Etheostoma spectabile
ATATGTATATATATATATGTGTATATATATATATATGTATATATATATTATCTTTATATCTTTGGCATTTGTGTCTGCAACTTCTTGATACTTATCTGTTTACTTTATGTTATTAGGTATGTACCACTATATATCAGCTATAAGATTAAATGAGCTGATAATATTAGCCATACCAATGAATCTGTCAGGCTTTAGTAAGCAGTGATGTAAAGTACAATTCCTACCTCATACTCAAACTCCTCTGTCCTCTCTCCATCAGCCGGTACAGGGGAGAGGTAGCCTGTCCCTTCATAGTAATCCTGGTCCATTGTATGAAGAGAATGACAGCTGTCGGGGGAGACAGGCAGAGGAAGAAAAAGAGGGAAAGGCAGACAGGGAGGGAGGCAAAAAGAGGTGGTGAGAAATGGGGCGTGAGTTTCAAATGCTTTCAATACCTCTAAGTGACAGGATTCCCTTGCCTTTGTCTTTGCTGGAATCCAAAGAATAAAAGGATTTGTCAAGGGCTTTCAGTACCATTGGAGTGTGTGTGATAAAAACACAGCCCCTTGTTAATAACAGCATATCCACATGATTTGCTTCCTACTCTTGACAGACAAAACCCCCCACATTGTACAGTGTAATTCTATTATGCTTCCCTCAGTCACTGAACAAAACAGGCCCAACAAGATGAGCAGCTCCAGTGCCACACAAGATAATCACAGTGGACAAAAAACTTCAAAAAGACACTCTGTTGAGCATGTTGAGTGATGTGTTCAGGGGCTGTCTGACTCTGAGATTACCCCGCACTGTAAAACTGTCTTAAAACAATTTTACTGTTACAAAAATAGACTGATACATGTCAGAATGGTTTATACCTTCCCCGTAGAGGATTGTATGGTGATAATGTACAATATATATATATATATATATATATATATATATATATATATATATATATATACAGTATATATATATATATATATATACACACACACACACACACACACACGTATACAACAATGATTTGGGGTCGTGTTTATACCTAGTAACACTGACGATAACACACATTTTTTATGATGTTTTTAATATTGAGCATCCAGACAAGCAATTATTGTCTAAGCAAATTTTAAATGATAAATGGCAACAGATACTCAAAGAATTCAATATGTTTATGATTGTTGGAATTAATGATCTACTAAAACAGATGAATACTTTATATGCATGGTTCACCAAGACCATGCTGACTTCCCAGTTGTGTGCTATGAAGCTGCCTTGCCATTGCCTTGTGGTTTCATTCCCAAGAGGTGAAACCCAGAAACTGTTCTGGTTTACGGTTTACTCATCCTTTGAGATGAACAGAATATAAACTAAAATGTCAGAAGAGGAAATAATGAGCCCTGTTCTTTTTGTTGTTTTCCAGGAAAACCTCTTGTTGATACTTTAAACTCTCAAGATTTTTTGTGTGCATATTTTTTATGCCCTCCTCCCACATGAACAATAAAAACATATCTTTGAGGTATTGCACTACCCAACATCCAGTTGAGATGTGATTAGACTTCTAGCAATTGTACCACACAAGTGTTGTTTTGAGCCACTTTGCATGTCCTTTCATCTCTTCTAAATTTATAGACACTCAACAAACATATTTAATCTTACAGCTGAGATATGTTTCCGTGCATGATTATCTAAGCAGACAGGGGACATGTGAAAGATACTACAGCATCAAGGAAAACAGATTCAACAGTCACACTGGATATTAAAGTCACTTAGGGCTGTCATTTACAAGATCATTTTTAGTGAACTTGAATTGCTTATGATACGTATTCTAAAATTTTCCACATTTGCTGATATATTTAAATGAATGCTTTATATTAAACTTAACATTCAAATGTCAAGCACACATTACACATACATTATGTATTAATGGTTAATTAGGACCACTTAGCCCTGTCCTAATTTCTCTTTTTTTCATTTAGTGTGTCCCATTGATGAGAAGAAAATGTGAAGGACATTGAGACTCTCATTCATCAAACAAATCTATATTTATCAGACTATGCAGCTGGTTAGACACTTCATTTATATTTAACATGCGTCTTGCATAGTTGTAATGCTAATCCTCTAAACACTGATATTTCTGCTTCATAGCTCAACAACATTTCTCACTACTTGGTTTTTCCCTTTTTAATTACCATGAGTCACTGCCAAAGTCAAAACAAGGACACAACAACAAACTCTTGTGGCACTAAACCAAAATCCTTCCTAATTATATCAAATCAAATACAAATATATTAAATTATATCAAATCACTGGCCTCCTTTAAACTCTAATTCCCGCTTTGAATTACTATCAATCATTATTCACATCTATTTTGCTTAAGTATAGTGAGCATTGATGAAAAATGACATTTCCTATTGTACGTACCTGTCAGAGAGCAGAAATGGACAGACGTCAGGCACAGGAGGGGTCGAAGGCCGGAGCTTTGCCAGCGCCATGATGTGTTCAAAGGTGATGTCGGTCTGAGTGCACACATCGACCACATGGATTTCCTGAGGGGGGCCATGGGGGCGGCCACTGGGGGTCCGCCTGATGACCTGCACCACGACGGGGTCCTTGGAAGCCCGAAAGGCCTCCGCAGTCTCCTCATGGTTGGATTTGGACAACTCCTTCCCATTCACCTGAGGAGGACAGGAAAAAATTGTACTTGTGCATATTTTTTCTACATATATACACACACACATATACACACACACACACACACACTGTATATATATATATATATAAAATGTATACATACAAACACAAAAACATGTGCTTTTTTTGTTGTGCCTTTTTGGTTGACTGTTGCTATAGAAACATTTCATGGAAGCAGAGCCATGCACAGCTGGTTCAGCTAAACCTCAGTGCAAAGACCAAAGACTTTTCTGGCTAAGTGACATAAAAGCCAACAGAGAAGCCAAGCACATAGCTAATATTACTTTTACTCTAGTTTTAGTTTTATTATGATGCAGGTCTGAGAAATTTATGTAAAACCAATACACTCACGAATACCCGTTAGTCCGTATTTGATGCTCATTCAATCTGCATACAACAACGTTGAGCTCTACATCCTTGCAACTACACTACTGCCTGCTTTCAGAAATGGATCTCCTTCCACCTCCTCAGCCTCCCTTATTAGCATGTAGTCATATGTGACTTTTGAATGTTCTTGTTAATGTGTTGACTTTGATTATGTTCATTTAATACCGTGTATCTAAACCTTTGCCGGGACAGTCTGTCTCAACCTTTACTGGAGAACTTAAGAATGAGATCCCAACAATACCACTTCCAGTATCTAAACATGCAACATGCCACCCAGGGCCATTTCCCCATACAATACTAATATATACGACAGCTCTACAGTTGTGTTCTGGGTGAATACATTCAAATTTACATCTTTTCCTCAATGTCTTCTCGACAGATGATCAAAAAGAAATCTTTATGAATATAAAAATTGGAAATCATCCACAAAAGCACAGTGGACTCTGTTCACTCAGACCATCTTCAAACTCATCTTCACGAAATTAACTGGATTTTCTGGCAGATTGATTACCATTTGCACTACAGCTGGCACATATAAAGAAAATCGTTGCTTCATTTAACGCCAGTATTTTCTCTGGACGAGAAACCATGGCTGTGGAATACCTTAGAGAGTGTGCTTTGGTATAAATGCGGAAACCAGAGATTATAATTTAGATAACCACAGAAAGAAAGATAAAAAGGTACAGCATAATTACATTTGCCTTTGTATTTAAATATGGGTTTGGAGTGGAGCATTTTGCACGCTCAGCAAACTGAATTCACTTTAAATGTGGAAAAATACAGTGTTTCAGAACTTTCATCATAAACTCTCTTTCAAAAGCAGCACAGTGGTAAAAAGAAAAACGCATAGCCCTCTTACACTCAGAATATAATAAAATGACCTAAATTCACGAGCAGTGGACAGTTTGTGTATGTAATGCCTCTAAATGAACGTCAAGGATCCAGAAGTTGCCAGGGAACTCTTACAGAGAGTGCTTATATTTTCAATCCCAGATATTTCACCACTAATTCTTTACTTGTGGTTGTTCTATGACGCATCTCACTGCATTTGACACAGTACATTTGAGAAATGACTGAACATGTTTTGAGCAGCACTAAAGTGATTGTGATTGATAGAACCTGACAGCATAAAGGCTCAGTAAAACCAGGCTCAACACGGATGTTTTATTTTATATAATGCATACTGTATGTCTGCCTACATGTTATATATTTCTTAAATGAGTCCCCATCTAAAATATAACTTAGTGGATCAGTATGTGCTTACACAGTACACGATGTCTGTGGTTTTGGCTTGAGACAAAGGCTGCAATTCAGTTTTTTCTAAAGATTATTATTGATTCATCTGCTGATCATTAATTTGAACCATTCACCATTCACACACATCAGCAGCTGTACAAGGTGCCACCTTCTCATCAGATCAACAGTCACACATTTACACTCTAATGGCGCAGCATCGGGGGCTACTTGGGGTGCAGTGCAACTCAGGGTTCAGTGTCTTGCCCAAGGACACTTCGACATGGGACTGCAGGGCCAAGATACCTTCCAATTGGCAGACGAGCGCTCTACCACTGAGCCACAGTTATAAACAACAGTGTGTTACGATCATCCCTGGTGATTCACATATTCACACACTTCTCAATGGGTGTCTCTGGAGACTGAATGATGCCCTACAAAACAACTTGTTCAAATGTTTCTAAGCTTTAACAGTCGCCATATATAACTCCCTTAGCTCTTGTTGTGCTCTGGCCTGGTCCCCTGCCTTCTGATGTGACCTTTGTTTGTAGTAATGGTGCATTAATTACCTGAGTGGGAGATAAAGTGGGTCAAACCACTCCTGTGAAACTGCAGGGTAATTTGGAGGAAAAATAAAGATGCGGTCTCGCAGCCTCCCTCATCCCTCTTTCCCTCACACTCCAAACCTGCTTTAATTGGGGGGTTGGCCAGTCAGTAGGTTTTAAATACTGCAGCACATACATTAGAGTTAAGTACTTTATTAAAGATACATGAAGCACTATAATAATTATCTTAAATAGTTTGTCTGACTGTGTACATCTTTCTCTCTCTGTCTTCGTCTTTTTTCCTGCTTGTGTCTCACTCCGCAGGATAATCCTGGAACAGGGAGCCTGGAGGAAACAAAGGAGTTGGAGCAGACAAATGAGGCAGCCTATGGCGTATGACAGTCCCGGAGAAAAATGATCAAATTTCCCAGCTCGCCCTCTGGTACAGCCTGTCTGGTCCAGGCTCCTCCTCCAAACCTCAGCACTTGCTAGCCATACTCCATGACCATAATAAAACAAGAGGAAACATGTCAGGAAAAAGAGGAGGGAGTGTTTTTTTTTTAAATTCTCTTCACTGGTTTTCATGAGGGCCAGATGGAACAATTAATCCCCAATCAACACAAGAATATTAAGTAGCCTTAACTTCAGCATGAGGGACTTTGCCATCCTTGTGGTGTCCCCTTGGCTGAGGTCTATCCAGCTAAACACACTGCCTCAGTTAGTTGTTTGGATCGGTAGTCCTATCTGACAGATGGGAAGGGTTTTATAAGCCTGGCTGCAGCTTCCTCGATATGCTCAGATATTTACACACTAAAGCACAGTCCTTGAGATGTCTTGGGACAGCTCTGCAAACTGCATCATCAGCTAGCATGTCTAAAGACGCTGAAGGTGATAAAGTGGAATTTTAAATGGGAATAATTTTTGCAATTGGCTTTATTCCCAAAGAGCCTTAAAACTCTCAAACTTAAACATTATTTTTTCCCACATTTACTGCTTTACGCTCAGAACAAGCTGGAGACTCTTAAAGTTTCATCAGACATATTTTGATGTAGTTACACTAGAATAAACTATCCTCTTCAAGAGTGCATACAAGATATTCATTCATAAACACCCGCTGGTAAACAAAATCTGTTTGTAACAAATTATTTAGCAGCTGTTGCATTTATTAAGTCTAATGCAGCTCTGCAAGTACTTCATGGCCAAAAGAGCTCCATATGTACATTAATTACCTTATTGGTACTGAAACAAAACAATGTTTATTTTTCACAAGAGATCATTTACTGGATAACTGGGCCAGGAGATAATCATCAGGTAAAAGTGAATTTGGAAAGAACTGGACATTGGGATGGAGTAGCTGGACCAAGACACATCTGCTGGCTGTTTGCATATGGATATGCAGCAGCTGTAGCCAGAAGAGAAATGTGTTCATTCAAAGCTCCAGAGACAACCACCAGCCTTCCCACAACAAAAGCAGTAAACCAGCTTAGTGGAGTGCAACGGAGGGATGAAACCTCTTTTCTTTTCCTTCATTTTCTCTGTGGCAGAGTCCCATATTGACAAAGACATGTGAATATTGTGTACGAGTGCCTCCGTTTCAGTAAATATCACACGTCACTTTAAGCTGTTCTGAACTGTTAAGGGCAAACAAACAGACCTTCTTGAAAACTTCACCAAAAGTCACTGTTTTTACAGCTTAGCAAATAGTAGCCTACAGCAAAGCACCATCCTGAAGGTTTTCTCATCTGTGTCCAATCTTATCATCCATCCTCCAGGTATGAGGACAAGCAAGAAAGAAGAAACACATAGCAGCTTAGCTTGACTCCTCGGGCGTCTCTTTTGTCAGTGCTTTTGTCTCATTGACTGTTGTCTACCATCAATATCTCCACAGACCGAGGGCAGAATGTAGTGACAGTGGTAGTAAAGTGGGGCCAGTTTATCTGTTAGGATGTCAACTTGAGCCACATATGATGCTTCTTCTGCTGAGGGACCATTTCTACGGCAGGAGGCACAGACACTGCCGGCAGCTTGCAGGGGATTACTGATAGAAGTGATTGATGTACTTCTTCTGCAAGGAGAAAAGGCAGCCCCAGGCAGTATACTCTAATAGTCCATTAGCTTTTTTATGCCTTCAAGTTAACTGCAAACATTGCTTTATGACTTGCATGTAGCACTTTGAATCTTAATGAAATGTTTTTGTTTTTAATTTTATAGAGTTGTATGCTGTGCACAAGGATAAAGTGGCTGTCTTCACTGGTATCCTCGTTGAACTGGAAATGCGCTGAATTCAATGAAGGTCATACTTTCTACTTTATCTACACAGACAAGTAAACAAGGCTTTCAGCATCAGTAGAAAGAGCATCAGAGGCTATTTAACCAGAGCTTGTAAACCTTGGATGTTGTGCTTAACATCTGTACATGTAGTAAGCATCCGTCATAGTCTATATCTCCTGTGTACTGTCACCTGCTGGTTTGAGTGGCAGCCTGCGGGGTGTTAAGTGTATGCAGGCAGATGGAGAAAGTGTAAAGTGTAGGTCAGGAAGCCTCGGGAGTGTAACACATACAGCCGTCGATTACACGCTTGTTCTATCTCATCACTTGGGAAAAAAGCAACATAACCTGTCAGCGGTAAGGTCCAGTCAACTGTGTGGAGACATTAGATAAAAGAGCAAAAGGAGACTAAGGAGTGGTGACAGTCATAGGCGGATTATAAAATAATGGGCCCCTTGGCACGGACGCGCAAAAACCCCCCACAACAGGGCAGGTACACTGACTTGCAGCCAACAGCACAATAACTTTATTCACCTGTACCACAACAGGATTTAGAGCACACATACCTATACAAACTGTTAACGGAAACAGTATATTAAGTAAGACATACATTTGCTCACATCAGGATTTACAGCACTGTAGCTGGGGTGGATAACACCATTATGAGATCTTCATGAACTACCACTTTGGACTTGTCTATGAAATGTAGTTTGACATGTTTGGAGTAGCAATCAGTCATGTCACGGGGAAAAGGTTTAAGGCTGTCTAGTTCCCTTAGACAGAGCTTCTAATGTTGTTTTGCATTTGCTTTTTGGATTTCTCCCACACAAAGTTGAAGGGACAATTTTACATAGAGTACTCAGTCCCTCTAAAGTCCTATAGATAAACTGAGGGGAGAAACACTACAAATGTGTGTGATGGTTTCTTTCTTGTGACAACTTCAAAGTGAATGTTTAGGCTATTGCTTCAGTTTTTCAGTAGGACTTTTGGGACTCTGTTATTGTACACAACTACGCCCTTTGACTACGTGATGATAAATGTAAAGTGAAAAACAGCAACTTCACGCAGAGGCTCTGGCTTAGGGGCCCCCTGAGCCCTTGGGTCTGGTAGGCCTCTTCAGTAATAAACCGATAGGAACAGTGCCAGAGGTGGAGGTACATGGGGGTAGCATGGACACTGGCAATATGCTCTGGAGATAGAAGAGGGACCACCATTACAACTGAGTGCTGATGGAATTATGATAGAACTCGGAAAATGTGGAAAGGTCAACCAACTGTGGATAAGACACAACAAGACATTGTGTGGATTAAACCTACTCACATATCTTAGGCAAATAGAGGTAATGCAAAGTCAGTAGGGGAATTTTGTAACCTTTGGACAGAGCAAGGCTAGCTTTTTCCCTGTTTCCAGTCTTTATGCTAAACTAATCGGCTGCTGGCTTTAGATTCATAATTAGCGTACAAGAGATTGAGATCCATATTCTCATCCTTGGCAAGAAGGAAAATGAGCATATTTCCCAAAATGTGGAACTTTTTCTTTAGACAGGTTTCTAACTAAGTAACTGTAGCTGCACAATTTTGTATTTCTGATAGGATGTTTTATATCAAAATGCTCCTTGGAAGTTCTGAGACGAGCATGTTATGCTTTTATTAGAGTACAGTAAAAAGATGACGGCAAATATGGGGCAGGAGCGCCCTTCTGAAGTCGTATATGACCTCTCTCCTCATGTGTTAGTGTCACCAGGCCTGCAGCATTGGCTTTTTATCAAAGAACTAGATATTTTCGAATGCAGTGGCTTATCTTTAAAAAAATTCTAATTTATGCCATAAAAAGTTTAAGAAATGCTCCAACTGCCACTGATGTTCCATGGCTTATGCAGAAAATTAACTGGATTTATACTCCCGGGACCCTGAACGGCAAAAATAAGTCATTTCACTTAGTTATATTGTGTGTTGATTTCCCAACTGAGTGTATGCAACAATAGAAAGAATGGTGAGAGCACTGCTGACTGACTGCTGCAGTCTGCGGCTCCAAACAGCAGCTACACTACACTGCAGCACAATGCCGATGTGTTACAATTCCATCTTTCAACCTGTAAAATTTATTTCTCATTTTCAAACATAATATACTATATAAATACAAGTGAGAACGGAAAACATTCAGTAGAGATGGTGGAATTAAATAATCCCTCATGTAATTCCAAATGCTGGAAGGTTGAGTTTTGATGAGCATGACTGCTACATCATCCGCTCAGGGAGAAAGGGTTCCTCTTTACACCCAAATGTCTCATTTCAATAATAAGTGTCAGAATAAAATAAGGACCAAGGTCTGCTACAGTACAGCCCTTATGACTGCATAAATCACTCCCAGACAGTCAACCCTGTCTAAGCCACTGAAGCAATGCTCCAATGACATGAGAGCATATATGAGAGAGAGCGAGAGAGAGAAAGAAAGAGAGAGAGACAATACCACTGGGGAAATCTGACAATCCCCTCAACATCTCTACATGAACTATTGTACAGGCCTACTTTAACCCCTCCAACTACATAAAACACACTCCACAAGGCCCCTGGGTTATTCACATTAAAGGCTCTACAGTCTGCTGCTGAGGTTGTATGCCCGCAGAACATTTGATAACTTCTGGCAATTTTCTTCTCTGAGCACCAATCTTATATAGAGCACTCCCTTTACTGCACAACTAGTTCAAAGTGTATCAGCTCATTCAACTCACTCTCAATACATTTATTATCCAATCTTGTGCCTTAATCGCTCAGAGCAAAGGACAACTGTTTTAAAAGGACAAAGGGGGAAGAGATCTTAGCATGAACTCTACCAATACTCAAAGTCAAAAGTTCTGAGCAGCAAAGTAAGTGAAGAAAGCCCAAAGCTTGCAAATGCAGTGTCATCATCTACTACCACTTCCATTTCCTCCACTTTCCCTTTTAAGCCTGGCTTTGTCTGCTGTGTCGTGGGCAAATACTAATCCCAGTAACACTTATTTACTTTGACAATTCAAGTGTTGGCTTGTTTGTGGTCATACCAGGATTTGATGTCAGAAATGTGTCTCCAAGTAACTCCAAAGTTGTCCAAATGTATTTGTATGTTGTGCGTTTTTAATTAGCTGGGATCTTACCGTGTGAAAATCTTCACCATGGGGACAGGACTTCTAGAGTGCTGTGTGCAATCACCAGGATCAACGTTAAACTTGCTGTTGATGGTTAGTAAATACATTCAAAATATTGGTAACTGTTTGCTAAATCTTAATGTGTCATTTTTTATTCCTAAATGTGTTAATACAGAATATGGGCATTGTAATTACATTAATGAAATGCTGCTGAAACCTGAAACCAACAGCTTGTCCAGGCCTTCCAATACCAACAGCATGACCAAAACACACGCACACACAAGTGTGCATACAGATAGGACGAAGAAATTCAAACTCAAGCATAATGTGGTGCTGCGCATGAAATATTGTTGGATAAAGACTGTATTTCATCAGATTTTTTTGTACTTGGACCTTTTTGTCAGAAGCACTGTAAAATAATAAGAATGTGAGACAATTGTACTATCCTATTTTGGCTGGATTAGGAAATTCAGCGGTGGAATCTAAATATGATTTGGGACTGGTGAGAGAAACTGAGTGCAAAGTTAATCAGCTTGTTCAAGGTTAATGGTACATGCAGGGTATATTTGTCAAGGATATTTAGAGATAATCTCTGTGCTTAACTTTTAAGATCTTGCTATCTTGGAGTGAGTTTTAATGTAAAATGGAAGGAGAAAATCAAATTAGAGAAAAAGTGGCACTCGGGTGGATGAATAACTAATAGATGAACAGCCTCCTCCTTGGTGATAACTGGTAATTGGTTTGGGAGGGTGGAATGGAGTGGGGGATGGGGAGTAGTCAGATGATGCTATGTGCTGTGCAGATCAGTAAAATGGCCTGGCTGGCATGAAAAGATGTTGTAAGGAGTAATGGTGCCATCCATATGCTGACTGAAGAAAATCAAGGGGATACAGTGATGGAACACCTCTAAATGTGCTGAGAGTAAGGCAAAAAGTATATACGACAAATAGCAGGTATGTACAGCACTAAAAAGGCACAAAATACACACTAAACACACAAAAGTGCCACCACTGCTCATTCCTTGCTTTATCTACTTGTCTGTATAGCGTTTCTGTTGTCTTCTTGTGTACAATACATTTATACTGAAGCTACCTAAATAGGAAAAGGAACGTTTTTTGTTTAATACGACTTAGGGGTTAGTTCTGACCATCATCTATATCGGCAAAGATAACATTGTACTCACCGAAGTAACTGCTAAACTCTGGGAATGCAGTGACAACAAATTTCATGGGGCAGTAAATGGAGTTCAATTAAAAGATTGACACCACTCAACAGTCTCTCGTCATTGCCTGGCAACCTTACAGTGAGGATAAAAATCACTGCACCCAAACAAGAAATATTTACACTTCAACTTTTGTACAGATGGGTTGTAACGTTAAGTACTTCTACTACTGAGAAGCTGGTAGGCAGATTGTTCTTACATTGTAACAAAGCCAGGCTAGCTAAGCTAACCAGCTGCTGGCAGTACCTTCACATTTAGCATACAGATACGAGAGTGGCATCGATCTTCTTGTCTAACTCTCAAAGAAAGTGAATAGGCTTAAGTGTATGTCTACTGTAACTAGACTTTGGCCATTTTATTTTCATTTACAGGAAATAGAAGGTGGTAGCAACCTGACGCATCAATTATAATCCCTTATTTCACAGGAAAACTGTATAAATGAAACTAAGCTAAGTATGGTACCGTAGGACCAGGACGTTGATCTGTAAACTGTAATGGATGTTTACAACAGCTTGCAACAGTTTGGGTAGTAATCACACTGTTCCCATTGGTTGTTGCCACATTCCCAGATTTCAGCAATCAACTTGGAGACTATTACAGGAACAAATAATGGCAAAAACTAAAAAATGAAACCCAAGTTGGAATGAACCAGATTTATCCTTTATTTTATGCTATTTCCCATGAAGAGTGCAGATGAGATGACACAGGTAGCAGATGGCACTAGCAATGCTTTCTAATGCCAGGGCCGGTCTTGTTCACGGTAGCCTGGGGAGACTTTTAAAGCGGTAAATTGTTTCCTTCACGTTTAATATGCTCATCTGAGCAGCAGAGGCAATTAACATTGGATAAGCATTATTTACATAATGCCAGAGACACTTGTGATCAACAACAAAGGCGTCTCTTCTGACCCCTCGCTTACTGCCTCTTTGTCTCTGGTTTGGAAATTAAAGTAGAGGTCAGACAGTGGCACATGGAGCTGTGAAGGTTTGGAAGGTCAGTCAGGACCCCCACAGCTGGCCACTGATCTGCCTGTTAGCCATTAACTGGGAGCCAGTTCAAGTGGGGTGTCAAGAAAAAGGGAAATGAATAAATGAATGAATAAATGAAACAGGTAGGGTCAGAAGATGAAGGAAAATGAAATCTAAACTACAAGCTGTTTCCAATTCTAGGCTTTCTGCTAAATAAGATGTCACTCCAAAAACAATTTATTTTTGCACATAATGTATGTGATTGCAGATACAGTATATTGTGGCTTAGGCTGCTGTTTTTAATACTTTCCCCAATGGCAAATCGAGTAGTTAGTGTCCCATCACAAATGTCAACCACAACAAAGGACTTGACAAGAGAGCAGACCAGTAAAATCAAGAGTGTGTCATGGACCGACAGCGAGCAGGTTTGGTCAATGGTGCCAATGTCAAAGACAACAGAGGGAGAGTATTACTGATGATAGCCTGAGGCTGCAAGAGCTGAACTCTCATTCAAGCTTTCTTTGCACCAAATACATCCTCAAATATCAATTCAAACACTAGAAATGTTTCAGAGAAAGCAAAGCTGGGGGTGGATGTCTGGCAAGTAAATGGCTGGTGAGTTTTCATGAATTGTCAGATTTACAGAGTCACAGGATTAAAAGGCCTCTCTGATGCCCAAAGTGTAAATACAAAGTTATTGACTTCAGAGTACTCAGCAAAGCTCAACACCACAGGGATCAAGCTAACATACGGCAAATACTGCTATCTCTTTGATTTCACAAAGAGCAGTTTTAGTCCTAGTCCTAGCGCGTAATTATGTTCACCTAAAAACTAACAATTTACACTTCAGCAGGGAAAATCCTTAGATGTAGTTCTTAGAATGTGAAGACAATGCATTTGACTTTTCTGTATGAGGGAAAGGACAGCAGATAGATCAGAAGACACATCCAAAAGTGATCCCATTTCAGTCGATAGACACATAGCAGTATATAAGATCAAAACTTCCAATGAAAAGGAGAGCTTTTCAATTAGGATGGCATTTAAAATGAGACAGTGATGAAGTTGCTGATGATAATCTTTTACTTGTAAAGAGCAGCACCACAAAGCATGACTAAAAGGAAGGACATTATCTTAGAGGAGTGATCACAGGTGTAATCAATCTACTTCAAGGCACCCACTGTGTTGTTCATGGCACAGGGAAAGCGCCAGAGAGGTTAGAAGGGGTCAATGTTTGTGGTTTTCTCTCAACTCACTTGAGTCTTACTCCTTGTCAGGTCGCCGAGTCAATGAACAAAGGGAAGTGAAGGAAATTGGATGCAATCCAGTGCTTCCCATTGCGTCCTGATTACACAATCTGAACCGAGGAGGTAGAAATGATGCTCAGAATAGGTACTGTATACTTGATCAAAAATACTGTACCTTTTTACATCAGACTAGAGATACAAGGAAGGACATGAAACCCTAATCACTCACATTGGCCTTCTCCTCAAAGAGGGTGAAACTTATGCCATGTTCAGGGCACACCCATTGACCATATAATTAGATTCAATTCAGCCTCCTAGTGGCAAAAACAAGTGCAGTAGAACAAGACACCTTTAATCGATCACTTGCAAACAAAACAAATAACATCTTAAATTGGCAGTATTTTGACCAATTATTTAGTTTCCTCTAACAAAATATGAACTTGATATTACAATGAAAATTTGATTCTGATAAAACTTCTTCTGGCACGTTTATAAGTATAGTCTACCGCAGGTGCAGACCCAACATATAAATATTACTATTAAACTTTTTAATGGCACTATTCAGTTCGTATCATGATTTATAACCTACGATTTGATACAAAGCTCAATTCTTTTTTTATAGGGGGGGGGTCAATCAATAACCCCCACATGGCATCATTTTGTCATTGATTAAATCCAACTTTGCAACACAGGTAATACAGAGACCTTATTTATTGATATTGATTGATTTCAATGTTGATCGATCGAACACCAAATAATTTTTTGTTTCTTTTCTTCTTAAAATAATGTTTCGAAAATTGATTCGGTGGTTCATTAACTTGTTGGAATGAGACATAAAAATAATGGTGATGGTAACAGTAATGGACAGATCCGCTCCAAACCTGTAGGGGGAACAAAGAAGAAAAGTGCTTTGGTGCTTACTGTAAAGTTAAAAGCTAATGCTAATGTAATTCTTAGAGGGTAACGTAAGATTACGACACCGTCTAACACACTCGTTTATTTTTAGTATGATGGTTTTGACCACGGGTAACAACTCTGAGTTAACCCACAAATTCATCAATAATGTTAACTGTGTAGATAGATCACTAATCTAATGGTAATTTAGCTAGCTAGCACACCTCTGTCGTCTGCCTCAGTCTCCCGGCGCTGCGATGCTTCAGTCGGGATGAGAGCTGACAACAGCCCGGGGACACATCCATTCTACAGTCAGCCCCCAGCCAGATTTTTTATTTTATTTAAACTGATCATAACAGTCAAATACAACACAACATACATACGATTGACATTCATTACATCAAATCATCGTCTCTATAGGCTTAGGTGGACAAGCTGGTAGGCAGAGAAAAAGAAGAAAAAGAAAAAACCTTATTGATAAATCTTCGACGTCACACATAACTCATATAGACCCAGAGTTTTTACTGTCTTGGTATTTTTTGAGTATTTAATGGAATCAATGTAATTTCTAAACTCAGTCTTAAAACCAAAAAAAAAGTTTACAACCACTGATTTTGTTCCTATGGATGTGGTATTTAACATACAAGCCCCCAGTCAGCTAGCAGCCATCCCGGTCAGCACTTAACTCCGGTGCTAAGGATGCCAACAGCAGTTTACTGAACAGACCCAGGCACCCAAGTCAAACAGCGGCCACTTGTAACATTACACCTCTGTTAGCGTTACCAGTGCCCCCCCCCCCCCCTTTTTTGGCTTTTAGCCATCTTTACAGTAAGCTAAACTTCCCAGACAAAACAGGGATAAGGCACCAAAAGGACTTCTAGTAATTTAAAGATGTGGTAGCACTGGATCTGGACGAGAAGGATAACTCTGGGAGTTGGAAGAGGTGTGTTGTGATTCTGCCTTCTCACACCACGACATAGGTTCGTGGACCTCAGTGTCGCAATTTCGGTTTTATTTTCCATATCATTACAGCCCTAGTACTATTATGTATTACTGTCAATATTGAGATTGCAATAATAAAGCATGCTAATTATTTGTTCTTGTCTGGCTTCCTCACACAAGCAGTATTCCTGTCCAAAATCCCATCGAACAACATTGAGAAGTGATTTCTTTTTCTTTTTAATTGTAAAAATTATTTGGACCTTGGCCACAGTTGGCTACCATTTTCAATCCAAAAGTTTTGACCCCCTTCATCAAACTGTATTTAAAAAAAAAAAAGGAAATCTTACTTCCAAGTGAGAAGCAATGACAGAAATGACCAAATAGTGCCTTGTCAGAGAGTATTAGTATTATTTAAATGGCATTAAAGGCAATACAGGCCAATTGCTGTACTTAAGACGTTAATGTCACAGCTGAGTGCTTCACATGAAAGGATGACCCACAGGAGTCCCCACATCACTGTTTACAGCAGAGATCAAGTAAACTCTAATAGAAATACAACAATGTCAGCCAGTCTTTTCTGAATGTAATGAAACACCTGTCAAAACATGTTTATATGACCTGAAGCTTTGCACAGTAAATGAGCTGTAACATTACCTCGCTCTTGATTGAGAATACATTAATAAAAAAATAGTCCACCTGGCAATTATAATGTATGCAAAAACAAGCAAACAAACAATCTTGATTAAGAACACCTGGCACTGCTGTTGTTTGAAGAGTGCATCCAGGAATGATTGGAATGATTTACAGGCAATACACAGCAAAGTTCATGATTAATGATTCTGCCATTGCTTGAAGTTTCTCCAAAAAACAAAAATTAAAAAAATGTGTTGACGAACATATTGAGCTCATGGAGGCACTCCAGAGATGCACTTATTAGCCGGCACTTCGGAAATATTTTGACATTACAAGAAGTGCGCAGACGGCTGTACTGATTGTGCAAACGGATGGGAGATTGGGGGCGGTGGGTAATGTGGTAATGGTATGCATGTGTGGTGGTGGCAATGATGGGGTATGGGGGGGGGTCTTCACACTGTCATGGGAACCATAAGTAGGCCACGTATGTGCCGACTGGGCTGTGTGTTTGGTGTCCCCCGTTTCATAAGGCTCGAGCTCCTTCGCCTAATGGGTGTAATAAAGGATTGTTCATACCATCGTCCGCTCATTTATTCTCATTCCTGAGAGTGAGAGGGGACCGCTACAGCAATCAGCCACTACTCACTCAAGGCAGATTTATATTCTGGCTGTGTAATGGATTCTCCGTGTGCATGCGCATGTGATTGTTTCTGTGTGTATGTGTACTTCAAGCTCATTCCACCTGTGTACAGAGTCAGTACTGTTTTACAAGGTTTTATTCCTACCACCGCAAGGCCAAGATTAAATTTTAATCAGCTACTAAGTGCAATCACAGTCATGATTTAGATCCCAATGAAGCTTATACCCAGAGCCCACACCCACACCATACAGGCTGCAGAGGGGCTGTCATCTGTACTGGCTTGGAGACAGGAACAGGTCACTTGTGGCTGTGGTGGAGCAGGGAGACACTCTTGCCAGACAGTAATGACAGCTGCTCTGCCTTCCCAGCACAGGGTGTGTGGAATGAGGGGTAATGAGAGCAAAAGATGTGAACACTGGATGAGGAGAAGAAGAAAAACAGTATGATGTCCAACTTGGCAAACAAACAATTCACTTTTCCACTACAGGAACTGAAATTAGGTCATGCTGTTTGTAGCCATCTTCATGGGCTTTTATTTCCATTGTTCTCTTGTTCTCTGCACTCTTTGGTGTGAAATTCCTGGAACTAAATTCTGGCCCAACTTAGAAGTTTATGCCTTTACAGTATCTTCAAATTCCAGGTACATTTAAACAGTGTGAGGAATGCTGTTCAACATAACTGGAAACACAGCAAATTACTGCCAGGCCTGCAAGTTATTTTAGAAAAGATTAATAAAAATAAACAAGATTATGTGTTATTTGTGTGAAAAGCAGAGAAAACACAAAAACAAAGCAATTCAATGCACTGAAAGCAGGTTTGCTTTGTAAAGTTCTTTAACATACAGGTCACAGGTTACATTAACTGGTAGAAGTCTATTTGTTTTTTTCTTTCCGTCTTCTCCTGTTGTCTATTTTCCTTATTTGTCTTCAACCACTAAAAGATGCCTAATATTGGCCAGCCCTGCCAAATGTTACTCTAGGCATAAAGACACTGAAGCTATTAGTAATTAGACAGTAGAGTGGCATCCTCTGACACTATCACACTCCTAAACTAGATTCCATGAGCTGAGGAGGGCTGAGAAGTGAGGCACCACAGCAGGGTGCAGCGCACCACTTAGCTCAAGTGGAAGTTTTTCCTTTGTTCTTATCTGCCGGACGGTGTGGACTTGGCGAGCGATTAGGTTCATTTATACCACGGCAGCCACTTGGCAAGGATCATCACTCCATGTGGAGCCAATGTAACACTAGAATGAGACCAAATGGCTTTCTCAATTGGAAGGCAGGGAGGGGGGAGGGGAAGGGTGGGTGTATTGGTGGAGGGCATCTGCTCAACATTTACCTAGTGTTTTATAATTAGATGAGTGCTACTGCTTGGGAGCAACGCGTCTGTTCCACTGTGATTTTCTGATAACAATTCTATGACTTGGAAACAGGTGGAGGAGGGCTGTAGATGGAGACAATTAGTGAAGCTAATAAAATATGAACCATATTGCAACTTTGATGAAATCTGTGTTCAAAACATACAGACTGGCGTTAGGGTGGAAGTTGGTCATGACAAATGCTAATTGGTCCCAAGTAGCAGTAGGGAAACCTGTTAAAGCCTGCTCACATCTGGCACTTATGATTCCTCTCTCTCTCTCTCTCTCTCTCTCTCTCT
>NC_045740.1:3671186-3679034 GCF_008692095.1 Etheostoma spectabile
CTCTCTCTCTCTCTCTCTCTCTCTCTGTTTTGCACATTTAATTCTCTGGCAAACACCGACATTTAGCACAGGAGGATAACAGCTCAGTGGGCGCAGAGATAGAGTCCATGTGAAGACGGCATGATACTGAGCAACGAGCCTCCCCACTGGCAATAAGTCACACAAAATGTATTTTTAGGATAATCAGAGTTTTCTGTCAGCAGACAGTTGTCTTGACTTGTTATTGCAAAAAAAGCACACAGATGTAACTAATAACATTAATTAATGATGGCTCTGTTCAATTTATGTGTGCCAGTAAATCATCCTAGAGAGTCAACATGCACACTACCGGGGCGCTAGAACTGGAACACCTGAATGGAGCATGGCCATTAATCATGTTATCATTTACACCTGTGTTTAATTTATCAATTGTCTGCTGTAAATACAGTCTATTGCAATGACTAGCAGAAGATGTTTTAGCTTTGTCTTTGAAAACAAATGTGAATTTTGTCTTCATGAAAGCTATTACATAATTAAGCAAAGTATGGCTTACATTAAACTCCTAAAAATTGGTTAATGTCAGGGAAATATTGTGGTCATGGCTTTGTTTATGGAAAGATTACAGTCAGGGTTAAAAGTGATGCTGAACGTTGGAAGTAGAGAGAATATGATAGATATTGCCTATGCCAATCCACCACACCAACTTCTCTACCCTTACTTTCAATGTGGCACAAGCATGTCACACTAGTTTCCACTTTATCACTAAACGTAAACAGTTGCACATCTTGTTTTCCCATCCTGTATATATTCAAATATTTGTTCTTTTATTTTATTCTTATTATTTCATGCATATTGCATCCTAGTATTTCATGTATACATGTTGATCTGTGCTGTGTGAGTGATGTACAGTCCCTGACAAAAGTCTTGTCGCTTATCTATTTTGTAGAAACACCTGCTATAAACCTGACTTTTAATTAATCAATTGGTGTAAGAAATAGCTCATATGAAAAGCTAAAACCCTCCCAAATGATGTTCAATGCACTGAAATAAATTAGTTTCACTAAATAAAGATGTATTATTTAAACAAGACAGGTCAAATTTTGGCAAGACAAAAGTTTTGTCGCCTATACATAAATTGAACAAATGTACTACAAATACTAAAATATGTCAGCAAATTAAATAGTGGTGCTGTGAGATTCAAATTTAATATCTTGTATGACTTCCATGAGCTTGAAGGACTGCATCCATGGGTTTGGCAGGATTCATACAATGTTTTGATGAAGTCATCAGGAATAGCTAGGAAAGCAGTCTTGCATGCCTCCAGAGTTCATCATATTCTTTGGTTGGTCTTCCATGCTTCCTCTTTCATCTACCCCACATATGCTCAATGATGTTCATGTCTGGTGACTGGGCCGGCCAATCCTGGAGCATCTTGATCTTCTTCGCCTTGAGGAAACTTTGAAGTGGAGATGGAAGTATGCAATTGAGCACCATCTGCTGGAGAATTTGGCCTCTTTTATGGTTGGGAATAAGAGGTAGCTAAGATTTCTTGGTATTTGAGACTATTGATGTTGCCTTCCACCCTGCAGATCTCTCGCACACCCATACTGGATGTAACCCAGACCATGATTTTTCCGCCACCAAACTTCACTGTTTTTGGTGGAATCTTGGATCCATGCGGGCTCCAGTAGGTCTCCTGCAATATTTGCGGCAACTGTGGTGTAATTCAACAGAAGATTCATCTGAAAAATCCATTCTTCCACTTCCCACACATCCTTTTAGCAGGCTGTGGGCCTTGGCAAATGCCACACGGGTTTCAATGTCTTTGTTTAGTGCTGGCTTCTGGGCCATGATTCAACCATGGAGGCCATTTCGAGACAGAACTCGACAAACCGTTCAGGTTGACACAGGGACTTCAGGGGACCAGGTCTGGTGGAGCTCTGCTGCAGTGGAAAATGGGCTGGCCTTGGATTTTCGAGCCAACAAACGGTCCTCTCGAGCAGTTGTCTGGGGGTCTGCCTGACCTGGGCTTGTCAAAAACATCTCCAGTGTCTTCAAATGTTTTTTTAATCCTCTGTACTTGACCCTGAGACATTGAAGGTGTCTGCCACATCAGCAGTGGATCTGGTCTTCAGCCTCTTGATAATCAAAACTTTAGTCTCAGGGTGAATCTTAGGCATGTTTGCAGATGTCTAGTTGCAGTTGATGTGAAGGTCTAGTGTACTGGGGTTGTTTTTATACACACCTGAGACCTAATTGATCCATTATTAGTCACAGGTGAAGCTCATATGACAAGGCGACAACACTTATGTCTTTGCAAAAATTGACTCAATGGGCTTTACCAAGCTGTGAATATTAGAATACTTTTTGACAGTTTCTTTTTGCACTGAAACATTATTACAAAAGCTGTTGGGATTAAAATGAGCCATTTCTTGTAAATAAATCTTGATTAGAAATATATTTCAGTGGCACTTCAGGTCAATTTGTACACAAGCGACAAGACTTTTGTCAGGGACTGTATGTTTGCTGCTGTAACAACATAGTTTCCCATTTTTTGGGATCAATACATTTCGTTCTATCTATCTATCTATCTATTTATCTATCTATCTATCTAAACATTTTAGCCATTTAAAATACTAGTTTTACTTTTTGGGACATGTCATTCATTCTCTTGCAAAGAGTTAGATAAGAGGTCAAAGTATATACCACTATCAGACAGTATCTGCCCAATTGGTATAAAGCTGGAGCCAGTAACAATTTCTTAGCTGGGCAAAGTGACTTCCTGGAGACTCTGCTGGTTGCCTGGCAACATCAAGAAACAGTCCATCACATAACCCCCATGAAATTACAACTTTTCATTTCACATTAGTGTGTGTGAAGCGATTAAAGAAACAAGATATAATGTGTTAACTGGTGAGGTGTTGGTAGGCAGATTCTTTTCTTTTGACTTTGAAAAAACCAGGCTTGCTGTTTTCCCACTGCTTCACGAGCTCAGATAATTGTCTATGACTCTTGCCTTATAGATAACATACAGACAAGAAAAAGTGGTATTTTACCTCTAATCTAACGTACTTTGTATGCAACGGTTTAGATGAATTCTCCAAAAGCTAATCTGTAAAAATAAAGGTGTCTATTATTGCAAACATGCTACAGCCAGGATTTGTGGATTTTTGGAGCATCTCCTCTCTCAACCACCGTTGAAATTTAAAGGCACTTAGCGTTATAGATGCAGAGGACAATCTATTATCTGTTTTAATCATGCAAGTTTTTACTTTGCAAATAATTTATCCTTGGTTTGGTAAAGATAATGGATGAACTTGAATGTCAGTCCTTCTAGTGGTTTTTAATTATAACCCAAGTCACCTGCATTCTAAGCATACATTACAACTTTGTCACAGATTTCATTGTGCATTAATGTTTTATACAGACTGCTTTTGGTACAAATATATTTTAGCTTTCGTTAAACGTCAGTAAATCAAAGCTACAAGTGACATTTGTATAATGTTTCACACGAGAGACTTGTCCACTCTTGTAGGCTTCAGTCTTGAGTAGCCATTTTCTGGCATTAGAACACCTATATTTTTTAGGATTCACCTGGGGCCCTCGCTAAGGTGTGGGCTGTAATGGAGACAAAGACAAGGAGGAAAACTGAACTCCCTCAGTTGTGACTGCCAAATTCATTCCTGTACGAAGAACAAGCGGGGGTGATAGATTTTCCCCAAGCAACCGGGATATTTCCAGACTGTGTGTTTCCTGAAATACAACTCTCTCCCGAGAGCAGGAAAATTTAGTGGAGAGCTGAAAAATCATGATATGTTTGGCGTGCAAAGACACAAACCCCCCTACAGACCATGCAGACACACAAAGACACAGACGAGCAATGGCAAGTGAGAGGTCTCTGCTTGCCTCTTCTTTCCTTTTCCTTTTTTTTTTCACAGTATTCTGTCAGTTCCCTGATGAATAGCAGCCCTCAGGTAGGGTATGTAGCTCCTCCTCATCCCACCCCCTTCTCTCTATCAAAACATAGAGATTGATTATTTCACAAAACAGTCTAAAATGCACTTAGTGTCTAAAAACAGACATTCCTGTATTGATTACTGTCTGTGCTATTCCCTCAGGTTCCCTCTGTTCCAAAGGCACGCCTCTGAGGAAAACCCTGTTTCCCAATCAAATTCACTTTGTTTGACTGCTGTAACTATAAAAATGGTGGCAATATCAAGTCAATATCAGACTGTTTATGCAACCATACACAGTGTATATATCTTGCATAAAGCACAGAACTTGTTTACGGTTAAACAAAGCATAGTTTGCTGCTGAGTATGTTTGGCTAAAGCAGGCTTTGGGACTTCACTGGCCTTTTAGCACTGATCAATCAGTGTCTGTTGTTTTTTTAGAAAGCTCTCAGCGTGTCTGTGTGATGACAGCAGCCACTCCTACTTCACATTTGACAAGTGATGGAGAGAAACTGACATGGAACGATGACACTCAGATGTGGTGGTGTGCCAATGACACTAATGGACCACTACTTAGCGCTCCCCTGACATTATCCAGGCTGTGCCTCGAATTACTTGATCTGTGTCTCTTGCTCACAAAATTCACCCCAAAGGACAGCCAGATCGAGGAAGACGATGTCTGCACATCCACTGAAGCAGAGATACATTTATAATCAGTTTGTCAATAGTAAGTTGGGTTTTGACAAAGTGACATCCACAGTTGTGACTTTGAAGAAAGAGTAAGTTATCTACATGTCATACAATTGTAAGTACATCATTGTTGTACTGCTTATACATCCATCCATTAATTGCTACTTATCCAGGTCTGAGCCATGGTGGCAAGACATTCTGTAGCAAGACCCAGCAATTTCTGGGTCTGCCTGCTATCTCCACACAAATGGAGGTGCCAGGCTCAGCTTTCTCCTCACTTTAATAGCCCGGTGAAAAATTTAAGTCACAAAAGCTCTTACACTAAACTACTCGTCATCCCCAACCTACACTCAGTTGTGAATGGACCCAACAATGCTCAAGCTCCATCACTCCTTCACAATGCAAATTATGAATCACTATTTAACTGTGGGAGGTACTTTGGTCCCTGTGAACTACAGGATGATTCAAACTAAGAATTAGCAAAGATGGAAAAGAGTAACTATGCCCCAGGTAAGGAACCCAAGGCCCTAAGCCATGTTTGTTATTGGAGCTCCCAGATGGGAGGGCCTGAGCCAATGGGTCCAGGGTCGTTTCGACCCCCCAAAAAAACCTAGAGCAGTGTGTAAATATATACTGTATTATGAGACAAAAAAAAGTTTTTGGCAGGCAGTTCCTTACATATAGATTACACTAATGCATGTTAAGACTTTGATTAACTGACAATGCCTTTTGAGCCAAAAGCAACACTTTTTTTAAGCTTTTACAACTCAATCTCTTAATGCAACTAATGTAGCTACCAAAGAAGTAAGCAAACAAGGCAGGTGGCCCCCCTCCTCAGTGTGCCAGTCTGCCTGCGAGTGTTGAAGCTGTGAGGAGGGAGGTCTGACTGTGAGAAGATCTGGATTGTGTAGGAGGTGCTGGGTTGACTGCAGTGCTGCGGGGGAGAAAACACGGTCGCCATTCCAACCTCACAAAGATTGCATCTACTTTACTGTGAACTTCTGCTAGCTAATGTTTCACAAAAACGTGTGTTGTAATAATAGTTTTTCTCACACGCTCATATGGACACATGTAAAACCAAGTGTACCTCAATTTTAAAATGGCATTTTCATTTTGCCTTAAGAAAATAATGCAAACATTATTTACCGAATGAAGATTAGCATTTAACAAACCCTATATTAAACAATTGTTGCAAATCCATTATCTGACAGACACAATTACAAATTCTAATGTGATTGGACTTTTACGTACATTTTGAAATCCAATTAAATAACATTTAAAACGGAGGTGTCAACTGAAACTCACCCGACATTGATGCGGCATTGATTTAATGGGAGAAAGGCTGGAGTTTTTAAAAAGCCATTGTGATGCTCTCATTGCTAATGCAGCTCATTAAAAGCGAGGCCTTTGGAACTGTGTCAGTGTGTCAGTGTGACAGCAGCAGCAACAACAATAAAGATATGGCTCCGCTCACTACTGTAGACTTAAAGACTGCAAAAAAATAGAGCCATGGGCTTGCGGTGTGGCTTTTGTACTCTGACTTATAATACCTGGAATGGTTAATCATGTGTTCTTTGGATTTCAGCCTTTAGGAATAGATAGAGTGAATGTCACTGCAGTGGCAGCATGCTATTTATTGCTTTTCTCCCCAGAGCCTGGCCACACAGAGGTGTGAGAGTGTCATCCTGCCCATCAAACGACTGTCAGGCCGGGCTTATCATAGGAGCCACAGGGAGAACCCGTTGACCTGTGGAGTGACACCCAGCATGGCTGCCTCAACCGGGGGGGGGGCTTTGGGTCACCCTTACATGCCCCCCCGCCACCCCTCCCTCCACCCCCAACCAAGGTTATAATTGTTAACGAAAACATACAAAATAACGAAAACTAGGTGGGAAAAAACATTGTTGTTTACTGAAAATAAAAACAAAGCATTAGAAAATAACAATTACTAAACTAAAACTAATGTCTGTTTGCAAAACTAAAATAATCAATATCAATCAATAATCAATAAATGTCCTTAGTTTTTGTCTTTGTCAATGTCTTTCATAAAGGAAATACTGTTATATTTTTCCGACCGTGACATTTCCTGTAGACATGTATAGTTTCCGACTGGGAACCCAGAAATTCCGACATTCTATGTAAAATTGAACACAACAAACAACGTAGTCCCTGCCCCTCGCCTGGCCTCATGGCGGTACCGAAAGTTGGAAGAAAGCGGCAGAGTCCTATTTGATTATAACTGTGTCAGATAAAAGCAAGTGCCTTACAGTGGAAGGTGGTAAAATATGTGGAAAATTTATTACAGGGAAACATCCCAGGAATTTGAAAGTAGCCTACATTTGAGAAACAAACTCAAGGAGGCTAACCTAGTTTACCTTAACAAGGTCAAGGAGAACGCAAAGCCCCCTTTCCCCAAAACAGAAGCTAACCCTGGTAACGTTAAGGTCATGGATGTATGGATACGTAAGGCCAGCAGCATGATGTTACACTGTTAACTGTTGAGTCTGTTTGCTATTTAGGTTTTTCTCCGGAACACATCACCCCCCCCCCCCCCCAACCACACACACACACACACACACACACACACCAAGAAAAACAGAGAGATGGAGTAAAAGACAAAGAATGAAGAAGGGCATCTACCACAACTCAAGGCTTTGTCACATCTTTTTATCGACTATAGATCACGCAGGCAGCCCCTGCCCTGACACCATCCTATTTCTCTAAATGTCAGTGGCGATGTTGGAGCTGATATCTTGCGGCTGGGGGGGGCTACTGGACGCTGAACACATTGTATTGTACAGATAAGAGAAGACCTGTGTATTCTTTCAGTTCCTCTCTTCTTTCACCAGCAGCAAAAAGAAGACCTTGTTTTGTTGCTATCCGGCAGCAGCACTGAAACCACCCACAAAAATGCAGATCTCTGATTAATGAGTAAATAAAGACAATGTATTTTGTGTTATTTCTGATGAGGCCTTCTAGAGCTTAGCAATAACTCCACATTATTCCATAACAACTCAATGGCATTGTATCCTGATAATATGAACATATTTTCTATAATTTTATGAAATAATGTGATTGAATGATTCTATGCTCATTTTGATTGCAAACTAAACTAAATTAGTTACGAAGGCGTTTTCTTTTACAAATTTTATCTGTAACCCCCAATTTCCACCGGATGCGTTACGGATTGGCTTCGCTGCATGACGGCTCCGTGCTCCGCCGTCCG
>NC_045740.1:3679044-3679301 GCF_008692095.1 Etheostoma spectabile
CCAGGTCCGGATTTGTTGCGGAACGGCTGCAGCCGTGACTGACAGCTGTCTCGAGGACGCACGAGATCTCGCAAATTCATGTACAAAAACAGCAGTTTGTTTCCATCCAGAACAGTAAAAAGGAAACAACTCTGTAAAAAGGGAAATATGATCCTCCGTGAGCACGGTCTATTTTATTTTGAAAATCTTTTGTTTCTGTGCTCGACCTCCTGACCCACACTATCTGCTGTGTGCTGAATTGCTGCGGAGCTCTCCGG
>NC_045740.1:3679311-3680695 GCF_008692095.1 Etheostoma spectabile
AAAATAGAAGCTCTGCATATCTGCTCCGGAGAGCTGCGGATGGACGGAGCCGGAACGCAACCGTTCCGTAGTCAGTGGAAATACACACATTGACTTTAATGGAAACCTAATGACTCCAATGCCGTCCCGGAGCAGATCTGTAGCCGTTACGCATCCTGTAGAACTTGGGGGTAAAACATAACAGAGGATCACAGTAGAAAAGGGAATGACACCATTGACATCCTCAAATAAAAATTTGGATTCTAAGTTGTAATTATTTGTTTATCATATTAAATGTTTATGAAAAAGAAGAAACAATCCAGTTGGAAAGAATGTCCTTAATTATTATCTATTAGGAGTTAAGACTAATCGCAGAAACAACCTGGTTGATCACACTGTTTTATTGATTGACAGTGGAATCTCCCAGGTGGATACTGAAAGCCACAGGTACATATCTAGTACAAGCCTGTCAGAGGCCAACGCCGAAAGATAAGGGAAAAATAAATGCCAAGTCAGTTTGCCTGCTGCGTAGTAGTGGAAGACTGTTCCAGTAGTATGCTGTGACAAAAAACGCACAACTAATATGATTCCAGTTTGCAAATTGCTTAACACTGATCGTTGCATAAAACTACTGGACATCAAATTCACACATTTCTCATGTGACATAACCAGAACTGTTCTAAACTTTTGCAGGAACTTGTGTGTGTTAATGTTAGACCCCAGCACTCATATTAAAAGCTGACTGTCTTTAAGTTTCACAGTTGTTAGGGTTGTTTCAAGCTGAATCTTTATTTTCAGCACATAAACCACACTAATTGGGAAGAGAAGGAAAGATGTGTTCTTGTGAATTGAAATAAATTAATGAGGACCCTGCTGTCTGCTTAAACTCATAATCAGCTAAGAGACACACTGGATGCAGATGCACAGCCCCGTGTGTTTATCCCATAGCTCTTTGTTTTCACCAATGTTTGTAGTGGAAAAGCACAAGCTGTCAGGTCGGTTCTCACTCTACACATAATAAACAAACCATAAAAGTGAATACATACACACACACAGATGCAAACCAATTTAGACAAATAATTCTGAGTGTACACACACACTTATCTGTGCACAAAAGCCTACTCATATTTCTATAAACAACCGTGCTTGCACACAGCAGAGATGCGCATGTGTAATGGGAATCAAATAGCTACGTTGAAATGCATAATGTCATGTGAGTTATGCTGAGGGCAACAAGTCATGGCTAATAATGATGGGTGAGAAAAAAAAACAATGTCTCCTTTGTCCTTTGTTTACCGGCAGAGATATGGTAACACACAAAAAGAAGAGGATAGAAAAAAATGTATATCCCTCAAGCCACAGTAACATGCGGTTTCCCAACACACACACACACACACACACACAC
>NC_045740.1:3680705-3686104 GCF_008692095.1 Etheostoma spectabile
ACACACACACACACACACACACACACAGGGTTCAACTCATTAAATAGATGCTTTGCTTCACTGGGGATTGGCGTTGAGATACTAAGGCATGCCGTTTATTTTCTCCGTCGCTCCTCCAGTCTTATTGAAGTTGACAGCCTTTGATCTTGATTAGCATGTGAAAGTAAAACATGCACTAAGATTAGTCTGGGTGTTACTCATGGATGACGCCACGCTGATGTCATCCTCATCCACTAAAGTGAGATCTACATGTACCCAAAGTGAGATTAGGTTTATCCCGATGAATTATTGAAGTGATGGAAATAAAAACAGGATGCTGAATGAGTATAATGACCTCCACGACTTTGTTTGCTTCTAGAATTGGTTTCTTGTTGTTTTTGTGCACTTACATTAGATGATAACCGCCTATTGCAGCCCTTGTCTGAGTGTCCCAGAAGAGCAAACAGCTAAAACAAGCAAGTCTACATCCGACAACCATCAGTGAGATGTGGAGAATTTTTTTCTCTGATAAATAGCTTTAGCGCATGATGGAAAATGGGATGTCACGGTTTGTTTGTGCAACTCATCCGTGGCAGCAGTTGTGAGTAAGATTAAAGAAATCTGCACAGACGGAAGCACATACAGGTGATACAACTAAATTTGGAGAGCTATGTTCATGTTGGGTCGGAGAGACGGAAGGAGATGACGGGGTCCGGAGCCTTGATATGCGACTGAATAGGTCAGCTGGGTTCTTACTGAGATGAGAAACTGATGAAAAAGGAAAAGGTCAACTAATAAGCTTCCTTTTAAATCCCTCCTGCTACTCCACAGTGAGATTTAGTGAACTGTTGATAAAACCCATTGACTTTGACATTTTTGACCATTGACATGTCTTGCGGCAAATGTGGCATCATCTGTACAGCATACATTCCAAAATGTTTGATGTGGATTTTAACTTCTTTTTTTCCAACACTGTCTTTAAAAACAAACAAGTTGCTATTCCCTGTACAGAAGCAGTCAAGCGATGAAATGTGTGATTCACACAAAATTAGACAGTGAAATCTCCAGTCAGTGTGAGCACGGTTATGCAACACTCTCTGCAGCGTCTTCAACCTGATAGTACGGGAATAGCAGTAGACGCTGAGAGGGGAGCTATAGTGTGAGGATGTAAACACTAATCCTTTGTAAACATCCTGAGTGGGAAAAGATAATCTCAGCATTTTTTTATCTCAATTCCAGCTGCTGGGAACCCCGAAACAGAACAGGGCAGAACTCGCAGACAACCATTTGTGTTTTAATCAAACATGAATGGCTGACAGACCAGGCATCTGGTTAGAGGCTGTAGGATGAAGCACAGCAAGAGGAACTGATGTTGGGAAATGGGCTGACTCAGAAATATGGTTCTTTATATAAGCTAGGCATGATAAAAAGAATTGGATGTGTATGCATTTGTCCGTCTGTCTGTCCATGTACCTAAAGAGAACTTCCAAAAGATGGACCTTTGTATTGATGGAAATTGTAAAAGCAGGGCTGAAAGCCCATATTATATTTCAAGGGTGGACACAAGATCAATCAAACAGCGCACTTTTTTTCTCTCCTCCCCCTCTTTCTTCCCTCCTATCAATTTTCATGTTTGAGGGACATCCTTCAAAGAAATATAATGGGACAAGAAGATGGATGAGAACATTTGTGGCTAACTGTCTGGAGATAGTGCTGAAGATGTGGTGGGGGTTGAGAGAAACATTCAACAGCATTAATGTACCATCAAAGCCATCAGAGGCACTTGTATACTCAGAGGGAAAACGGGAGGACTGCTAGTTCCAGAAGTGTTTTCCTCCAGTGTTAATTATTATTTCACATTAGGCCTGCAACTAACATTCTTTTTCATCATTGATCTGATGTTTGTCAATTAGCTGATTCATTGCTAGGTCTGTGCAATGTCAGAAAATAGTGAAAAATGCCTGTTTCTTGAAAAGTTTCTTGAAAGTTTAGTATTTAGTTTACTATAAGCAGGAAATCCTTACAATTAAGAAGCTAAAACCGGGTAAATGTGGGTTTGTGCTTAAGAAATGGCTTTGAACAATTAAATCAATTATCAACAAGTTGCTGATTGATTTTTTGTCAACTGACTAGCCATTGTTTTGACGATAATAATCAGAGTTGTAGCAACACCTTTTTGTTGAAATTGAGGCTATAATTAACTATATATTTATTAAACTATAGCCTGACTAACACCAGGCTATAGTGCTACTGTATATTTGTCCAAAATTGACCCAAAGTCTGAAAGTAAACTGATCTGAAATGCTGAGTGTTAATGAGTTTCTTCAAACGTGACCCTTGGTTTGATTTACTATTACAGAACAGAATTGTTAGCTTAATTATTAGGTTGCTTATTACAAAAATGCTCCTTGAGAGGTAGTTGAATTCTCTCCTTTTATTTGAATGTACACCGGCTTGTGCGCTTAGTAGCAATAATACAATTTTTGTACAGCACCTTTAATGTAAAGATGCAGACCAAAATGCTTTACAAGCATATACGAAGAAGCTCAGAAGCTGAAGCACTGCTACTTGGGCCGATTAACGCAACACCTGAAAGCACTGTTGTTACTCTCTAGTTGTAGAGCGTCGGCTTCAGAGAATATAGCTCCCAGTTTTCATTCGGTTAGAAGACGGTTGTGTTTCATGTGACCTTGTTATTTGTACACACTGTGACTATACAAACCACATCATGTAAATAGGAGCAGTAGGCTAGTTGGAGCCAGTTACCTCCGGTATCTGTGGTAAGCTATGGCTAGCGGTATGTATGGATTTATCTACCTCTGGGGGATACGGTGAATAAGCTTGAGTCCCAATAAGTCGGTGTGATCCTTTAAGAAACACCATTATCAATATCACATGTCTGTGACACAAATTCACCTGAAATTCTTGATTGATTCAACAAGGAGAGTTCCTTGACCAATCAAACTTTGGGAGTGCTCCAACTTTAAGTCACTAACATTGTCTAAGCAGAAAATGAGCTTTCTCCTGATTGATTTCTCTTCTCCTACTTTACAACTCGAGACTAAGTACAAAACTAATGTCCTTGTTTACACTACTTTCTGTATGTGATGATCCATGCAGCCCAGGGAAGCTTGCCAACCCTTTTCTCAAAAAAGCCTGGCTCTTGTGATAGCTGCTCAACCTTTTATTGAATGCATATCCATTACACACATGGCAGCAGCCAACCAGCTGTGTTCTCCTTAGACCTTCTCTGGTCCACAGGTTTCACATGTGGTGCTACCACACAGAACAGCATATCCGCCCAGCTGCAGGACCAAATTCCGGGGAATGGGCCTTCACACCAGGAACAAATGAATTCAAGATGTGCCTCATTTCACGTCTGTCAGTGTCTGTCTGTCCTGTCAACCTGGTGACACTGTTCAACATAACATACAGTAACTCTAAGATTCCATTACAGTGCCCTCCTAAGCGCTGTCACTCAAAAATTCATTAACACGGCTCTCTGGTTTATAGTTTATAGTCTGGTTTATTCACTAAGACTGTTTTTTGGGTTTCTTGTGTGTGTGTGTGAGAGAGAGAGAAAGACAGAGAGAGAGAGACAGAGAGAGAGAGAGAGAGAGAGAGACTGTGTGTGTGTTTGTGTCATTCTCATGCATCAGCAAGTTATCTGGGACTGTTGTGCCTCATTGAGCTGGGGAGCTGCTTTCCATTTATTTCTTACATGCAGCGGAGAGTGAAGCTTATTAAACTGGTTTCGCTGCTTTCAAAACTCCTAGTAACCAAAAGGAAGACCAGGCTAATTGGGAAATTACAAAATTAAATGTCTGTATTCAATTCATCACCCTGCACCAATTAAGAGTGACTGGCTGCTACTGTAACCTAGTGGTGCAGTGGCTCATCAACTGTTGACACCCATTTTGCTTTGACTGCAACCCTATTTGCAAAAAAGACTTTCGTCAAAAGACAATGCAGACCATTTATGCATCAACACATTTGCACATTGCAGCATCCACATAACTCGCTACGCTGCATTGCTCCTCTCATCAACATCTGCCATCCTGCTAATTAGCCCCCCAAAAGCAACACATCACTGGGTTTTAGCAGTGCACAGACAATGTATGACACTCACGAGGGGAGCTCACAAGCACATTGGGAATTACAAAGCTTTGCCGGATCACAGAGCGATTCACACTTTATTATTGTCTGCAAAAATGGCCTCAACAGCAGCCTGGTGAAGACTGCAAGCTGTAAGAGTCTGGTTGACCATAGCGTGAGAGCTGCTGAACCTCAGGTTAAGAGGTTCAACGAGGTTTAATCCTTGTTGACCAAAAATGAGAAAAACCTTCGTACTACTTCTCCTCCACACAGAGGACAATCATTGGAAGGTTAACTGGAGTGGAATCCAGCAGAGTGTGGGCTGGAGCAAAGGTTGAAACAAATGTAATCAAAGAAGATGAGCAATCAGAGGAATCAAAAGAAGAGAAAGAAAGAACAATGCACAAGGGATAATCAATAGTAGGCATACAAATAAGAAAGTGGGAGTTCGGAAAGTGAGAAAAAGAGCAACGCTATAGGAAGATTCCTGTGTCCTAATGTCTGGGCAAGAAAGCTGATACAATAACTAAAAAATGTCAGCAGTGTGAGATAGCTTTGCAGGCCAGCTGAGAAAGGTGAGCACATTTCCATGCAGAACACTTGCAGCTGTGAGAACAGACAGAAAAGGGAAATGGAGAGAGAGTGAGGGAGCCAGCTAGTCATAAATCTCCCATAGCTAGTGGGGTCAGGCAGACGGAGAGTGTCAAAATTGTTTCTGGGTGTGAAGGGAAGGGGAGGAAGGTGGCTAACCAACCACTGTGACTGACTCCTGCTCCTCGAATCAACCTGCTGCGAAGACGGTCAGTCACGCTGTGACACCGGCAAACCACTTCTACCTCATTTGCATACACAAATTTACCGACTACATAATCACAGGAATAGAGTGGTGAGTGTGTGTGTACATGTCCATGCGTCAGTGTTTCTGAACAGCACCTTCTGACAAACTTGATTAAAAAGACTGAGCAAGGAGGAGTGAGAATGATAGAAAAAAACATGACGTTAGGTTGAGAGCAGATGAGCAAGCAGGACAGATGAGACAATATGTAAGAAAGAGGATTAGAATGCCAGCGGTGGGAGCGCAGCTTCCAGCTGTCACAACACACTTCTTCTGGCCACAAAGACACACTAACACACTTCGATAGCTGCAGGGAAAGCTTGTCTACCTGGAGGAAACCTTTCTCCCTGTCTGTCTTCCCTTGCTCCTTATTTCTGCCAGCGGTGTTGCTGTTTTGTATGTATTTGCTGTGCAGTTTCCGAGGCTGTACTGCTAGTTTTGTGGTGTCTGCGGGCATGTGTGAGTGTGTGTGTGTGTGTGTGTGTGTGTG
>NC_045740.1:3686114-3691390 GCF_008692095.1 Etheostoma spectabile
TGTGTGTGTGTGTGTGTGTGTGTGTGAATATGTGCATGCAAGACGTGACAAGAAGTGCTTTTCTGTGATGTATATGGTTTTTTTTGTATCAATGAAACAGAATTTCAAACCCAAAATTCTACTGGATAACTTCTCTTCCTACTTCTTTTCTCCTTTTTAGTCTTCTACCCGCATTAGTAAGGATTCACCGCTTTGCTCCTTTCCTTAATTTCCCTTTTACCTTCTCTCCTCCCCAGCACTTTCTTTAACAACTGCATCTTTAACGGCTTACTCTCTATTCCCATCCCAGTCTTTATCTTTCATGCTCTATATCCTTCCCCCTTTCCCTCCCACAGTGGTGATCAGAACGTAGGTGCTGATATTGCAGCTCCCGCCTGAACCAGCTCAGTATATCAGTGGGTGGACAGACATGCCAGAGAGCCTCCTGTCAACAGTGAGTGTGCCCTGGAGACTGGCCCTCCTGGCGGATATGGATCCCCCTCTGCTAAACCACAAGGAAAGAAGTCAATGCTATTTCTTAACAACTGGTGCAGACATCCACAAAAGCCAAGATAAGCACCAAGACAGCACTATTTTTATGGTCCTCCTAAGGACAAGCAGGCACTGCAGTGGCTACCTATTCATCCTTCATGGTCCCTGGACAATTCTGTCTGTCTGCTAATATTAAAAACAGACCATTAACAAACCTCTACTGCTCATTTATAAGCTTGCAGCACAGCTTTCTCCGATCATCCCTGCAGTTCCAAATCTGTGCCAATGTCCATCACCAGAGTTTGGCAGAGTCTCAAGTTGCACACGAGGTGAAAGCTACAGGCAGTGGTTAAGCCAAGTTATTTTACCTCCCCTACTACTTCTCATCCCATCTTTTCACAAGGGTAAAGAGAGACATTTCACGTTTAATTAATGCACAGGATGGTTGTGTAAAACGGCTAATGAGGCTGTGATCACAGTGGCGTGAAGGCAGGCGCTACTAGGGGGGGGATGAGCACTACTTTACTTCCAGGAGATACTGAGCTTCATAGTTATTAGCCTATCACAAGAAGAGGGCTGACAAAAGGACTGGAGGTGTCGGGGTGAAGGCTTGTTTATCTGTTCTGCTTACCCACAACCTCAGATATTGTCATACGGCTATTTTCTGTTGAACAATGGCTGTCTGTTGAAGAGTATGATTTTTTTATTGATTTTTTTGAAAAATGCATAATTTATCTGCATGCATATTAGAAGTCAAACAAAACATGACTGATTCTGAAACTTTGAGAGTAGCATAACGAGCATATTGCATTTATGTGCTGCGCTCAAGTCCGTTAAGAGCAAGTGTTCTCCAAGAAGTTAAAACAAATCTGCTGGCACAACACTGAACTGTCTCAAAGTGACACCAGAAGTGCCAAAAGAAAACTTTGAATGAAATTATGTTCAATCCCACATTTTCAAATATTTTTCATGTACTCAGGTGCTAATGTGTTATAAAATAAAATGGTCATCCTTCAGGATAAATGGACTGCACACTAGCTGCTCTTCGCACAGCACACACAATAAATCACATACAACAATTGATGCCAGTCGGCTGTGCCTCTGCTCACCTGTGCAATCTCATACAACAGCTTGTAGTGTTCCTCTCGCTTCTGTAAAGTGCACAGATTGCAGCCCATTATAGTCGTCGTGGAAACGCCAGGCGTCCAATTCTCCCCGAGTAGTGGTGGTAGGCACACAGGGGGTCACCCTCCACACCGGAGCACTGGTTCTCATCAGTCACTCCTTAAGCAAGCATCTCTTTCAGGCATCCCATTCACAAATAAATGTCAGAAACAACCCCAGCTCAAAAGGAACCGAGAGCTCCAGCTGAGTTTAAGAGAGGAAGGTTCAGATGTGAACAGTGTGGCAGCTGCTTCAGCAGTGGTACAAGTAGCAGCATCAGCCGGTGTGTCTCCTCTCTCCTCTCCCTCTATTTCACAGAATCACACACACATGCACTCACTCGCACGCCGGAGTTGTGACTCTCGCTCACTGAGACACTCCCCCCTTTTTCCTCCTTGGTGTCGGAGCACATGACAACGCCGATACCAGCTTATGAATAATAAGGGAAGGCACTGTGATAATCATGAGGGAGGCGGTAGCAGGGGAGGGGACTAGCTAGAGGGAGGAGTGTGTGAGAGCAGGAGCGCTGGTTTATTGAAACTGAGGCACAGTTATACAATAAGCTCCTTTGTGTGAGCAGCTCCGAGAGCATGGGCTGGGCTGACTGTGCCTAGGCGACACACTCTGTGGACAGAGGGGGGTTCTCTAAAGCTACCTGCATCTGAGGTTATTCATTGAGTGTTTATCGGCTTCATCAGTGGAGGATGTGTTGGCATAGTGTGTTTATTTCTGAAGGAGAAAAGGAATCGCATTGCTTAAGGAAAGATCAAGCGGTAAATACCATTGCAGTACATCATGGCAATAGGTTTAGTACTGAAATCATTTGTTAACTGATCAATGAATTAGTCCCCAGAAATTTAATGAACAATTTTGAAAATCGATTAACTGCTAAATGCATTTAACACGCAAAAATGTATGGCATTTTCTGCTTTTCGGTTTTATATCACTGTTTGAATATATATGTTGTTTAATATGTTATGTTGTGTTTGTCAGCAATTTTAAGAATACTTTTTGGTCTTTTATCATTATTTTAATATTTGTACTGAAACAAAACAAAAATACACAGATTAATCAATAATCAAAATAAACAAGTTGTAGCCCTCATTTTTTATTTCATTCCTATAATTAGAGCTAAAATGATTGGTCAATTAATCGATTAGTCGACTTATAGAGAAATAGTCATTAACTATTTTGATCATCTTTAAGCAAACGTCTAATTTTTATCTAATTTTGCTGCTATTCTATCTTATGTGACAATAAGCCTTTAGTATATCTACAGTATGCATATATATATATATATATATATATATATATATATATATTGGTCTGGAAGTGTTGGTTGACAAAACAAACAATCTGATGACATCATCTTAGGCCCTAGTAAATTGTGAAGATTTTTTTTCTTACTTTTTCTTATAATGAAGAGATGAGAAATTCAGCAATATAACTTGTCTTTCTATATCACATCACAATGCAATGTATCGTATTTCAGGAGTACATACAGTTAATGGACCAAAACGTTGCAGTGCCAAACTATTTTAAAAATGGATTGACATAAACTGGCATAACATAAAGTAAATGCAATGTATTTCATATTTATAACTCAGTAGGCATTATAGGGGTCATTGATAATAGGAGTCCTCACAGCAAATTGACAATCAGCAAAGCCAGAGACTTCAAAGACAATATATCAACCACTGCCCTCACTCAAACTGCAATAATTGCTAGACAATAAACCTTGGCTATTGTCTCCTCCATGGAACCCCCGTTCACTGGCAGGAAGCTTCACTAACAAGCAATAATTGTTAACAAATTGGCCTCCAAGCCAACAGTGGGGCACGCTGTAGAAAATACAGCTAAGAGTAGATGAGCGCTCATCAGTTGGCTACTGGGTATCCCACCCCCGGGGACACCATAATCCGATTTTCTTGGATTTAATTTTGCTCAACTGCCTGGAGGCAAACCAAACACACACGTACATCATACAGGACCATTATGGTTAATACCAACCTCCCTCTTCGTCTACGCCACCCAAACCCTTCTTGCTACCATCCGCTCCTCACCCAAGAAGCCACAAGGAGTGGTACTTTCTGCAGTTGCCAGGCAATATCAAATCCATGAAGTGCTGTTCACTAAAGTGTCAATTTGACATCAAAGGGTCTTGTTGGGAGACTAGGGAGCGGGGATATAAAATTGCATTTGATGAACAGGGGTGCAATGTTTGCTTGCGGTACAATGGACTGTGAAGGAAATGTCAGTCAGAGGCAGGCTTATGAAATTGTATATCAAGGGCTAAAAAGCTATGAAGTGTTTGTGAGTGAGAAGGGCTGCCTGTCTAGTTGTCTACAGTCAGCACAGATGAAAAATGCAAAACCAGGAAGGGTCGAAAACAATGTCCTCCTTGCATAGAAAGACAAATATTAGATCAGAATGTGCTGACAGCATCCAATATTAGTATACACGAAGAAGTGTACTCAGGGTTCAGGTCCGGATGACCATCACTCTGTGATGTTGCACTCTCTGACCCCTTAAGGTTAGGATGCTCATCGATCTCACAAAAGGTCTTTCTCATCATCTGTGCAGCGAGACTGATACAGTAGCCTCTGCCTGCGGTCAAGCAGCATCTCTCGATGGGACATGCATAGTGAAGGATGCTCTTTGAAGAGGACATTAAGACTGATAAAAGCTCTCCCGAGGTGCTTTATGGCCGTGGGTTTTACATTGTGACAGGGTGAATTTACCTGAGACTGCATTTCCAATGGGGCCTGAGGGCAAGATTGGCACATTATAGCTACATTTAGTAAAACCATTTACTTTCTGACAAGGTGAAGTGGTACTGGAAGTGTAATTTGTCTCTTTGCCTGTCCCTTGTAGACTTTTTACGTTATGATCAATAAAAGGAACCTACTCAATACATTTTATTGTTTAACATTTATATGGAAAATGAAAGAAGCTATTGTGTATAAAGTCAGTATTTCATAGGATGGCCACTGATTCTGTCTCCCTCTCATGTCCCTTCTATTTTCCCACTGTCTTTTCTTACTGTGCAGAGGCCGTTATTCATCAGGTCTGCCCTTTGCCTGCTCGGCTAGAAACAGGCCCACAATCGCGTTCATTCTTTCAGTAAATGGGCCTTACATCGCTGGGCATGGAGAAGTGATTTATCCTCACCGTGATTGGTGTATTTTGAGGTTTCTTCAATTGCATATCTGACAAACTGATATTTAAGCTCACCTTAAACCTAGAGGTAGGCAATGACCTTCAGTCAAGTGTGTAATGCAGGTACAGTATATGGCCGAGTTTTAAACGCTCATGCCCTCAGACATCCCTGCCTAATGCTCACACAGTTACAGTCTTTTTATCTGTCTGTCTTGTCACACATGTGCACAGTACACATTCGTACAGAAAACAAATTGAGCAACAAAAACACAACTGATCCGGACACTGCCAGTGTGGAATGTGAACTCGCAATACTCGCAAATAGTCCTGGCATAAAATAAAATATTCCAATGCATCTGGTTCAACAACCTGACACGCATCCCATCTGAACGACTTACATTAAACATGGAACGTATTTTTCATTTCTTCTCTGACAGGACCACATCACCTGATTGGGAACCATCACCTTATCGTGGTGGAGA
>NC_045740.1:3691400-3705736 GCF_008692095.1 Etheostoma spectabile
TCCCTATAAACCTGAGGGCTGTGTTGTTGGGACTTTGTACTCCTGGTAGGGTCTCCAATGGCAAAGTGGTCTCAGGTGAGGGGTCAGACAAAAAATTTCAAAATCCTGTTTGAATCGCAGAGATGGAGCTAGATTTGGCCAGGTTTGCCATGGACCCCGGCTGGGCACAGCCCAAAAAAGCTATGTGGCGCTCCACATCCTGTGGGCCCTCCACCTGTGGCAGGAACCGCTGGGAGTGGGTGTGCTGCCACATGGGTGGCGGTCAAGGTCAGGGGCCTTGTCAGACCGGACTCACAAGCCCCCTGCTGAGCGCCGCTATGTTGGAGTTTACACCGGTGGACGAGAGGGTTGCCTCCCCGCGCCTGTGGATGGTGGGGAGGGGGGGAACTTTGACTGTTGTTTGTGCACATGCACCAAACAAGAGTTCGGAGTACTCTGCCTTCTTGGAGACCTTGAATGGAGTCCTGTATAGGGCTCCATTCGGGAACTCCATAGTTCTGCTGGGGGATTTCAACGCACACATGGACAATGATGGAGATACATGGAGAGGTGTGATTGGGAGGAACAGCCTCCCGGATCTAGACCAGAGTGGTTGTGAGTTGTTTGACTTCTGTGCTAGTCATGGATTGTCTATAACAAACACCATGTTCAAACATAGGGATGCTCATAAGTGTACGTGGTACCAGAGCACCTTAGGCCAAAAGGTCACTGCAACACAGTCGGAGAAGACATGGAGAAGGAGGGTGGCTAAAAGATAGTGTGAGAAGCAAAGACATCCGTCGGGAGCTCGGAGTAGAGCCGCTACTTTTAGCAGCAGATTAGGTAAAAGACAATGCTCGTCATTGGAGAAGCTGATTTTTCACATATCATAAAAATTAGATGAGCATTATTATATCTAATAGACGCAAAGCTTGAGTTTGGGACAAAAAAGTGGCGGATCAGTGGAAGAGATGTCTGTATTCCAACACTTGGGTGAGCTTATGGTAACCTTGACAACAAACAAGAGAGCAGCTTAACATAGCTGGAGATGTAATAAGAAGCCGTTATTGCGGTGATTACTTGTCTATGGCGATGTGTGTCAGGAATACCAAGTGTCCCCACAGTGTTTAATACATAAACAGGTTTATTAGGCCAGCTCTAACACATCAGATGGGCAAAAATCTCTTCGGTGTGAGCACTGAAGATTGAAATCCTGTTCACGTGAATGGAGAGCCGTGGGGATCACAGTGGTTTGTGATGCAACGAGTGGCTCAGATGTGATCGCCCACTGCTGCTGTACAGCCACCACTTCTCCTGGGTATCCATGTGACTTGATTTGGGAATAATTAAATGAGGCCTATTTGTGAATGAATCATCGCCGCAGCCCGCTCCTCTGATGACAGCTTTGACAGAAGTTGGTCCAGCGTGCGTGCACAAATGCACAGGTGGGTGCTTCAAAAGCCAGCGTGGCCCAACCGTGGGAAGACAACCAAAACATCTTCCTCAATGAAAATAAATTATTAAAAAGGCTTTAAATCATGTGGGAACATGACCGTGGATAAAAACCGAACACTGTAGGCTGTCCTGCATGATAGCACATGCAATATTGCTTTTTCAAGCAATCAACATAATGACCTGATTCATAGCTTGAAAAGCAGTTGCAACTCATATTTCTGCCCATATAAAGTGTTTTACGGCTTTTATTGCAAAATATGGAAATTACACTGATAATTATAAATTACTGGGTTATTTGACCCTGGGATTAGCATGTTTAGCTAATAATATGACTGTATTTATGCATCTACCTAACTAATAATCTGTGATATCGGCAACAATATCTCAGATTAACCGGTAACTGTAGTAACATAGACATTATTAGGAGCAAAAATAAAAAATAAACATTTTCCTGTATATTAACGATGACATGTACTGTAAAGGTGTGATGCACTGAAACATCACACCACCTTCTCCACACAAAACAGCATATTACACATTGTGCATGCACCACGCAACAGACATCCTACATGAAATCTGGTTAATCCTGATGTCCCGGTCTGCATAAAGATGAAACAAAGTGCACATCAGACGAGAAGCACCAGCTTTTCCGACTGTCAAACTGCTGAGGAAGTGACATATGCCAAGCATTCGATTTAGTCAGGAGAAAAAAAACAAAAGAGTAGAATAGAAATTGTCCCGTCTGTGGGATCAAGAGGAAAGTCAGAGTAGTGTAGTGCTATGAGTGCTGCTTATGCTGGCAGTATAAGACTAGATATTGTGTCTGTGTGAAGTATGCATGATTGGAGTTAGGGTTGAGCGACATGAAAATATAAACTGTCGGTGTGGTAATTCTTCCTTTTATATCTCTGGTGGTATTAGGCCATTTCAGGCAATGCCATACAACAATACACAGGAATGTTAAATGGAAACATTGGATTTACAGGATTTTTACATAAATATGGTAAAAAATATGATTTTTTACGGAATTGTTTAACAGGATAAGCCAAAAAGAGACATTACAATCTTTGTAAACGGTTTCTTGAAATTATTCCACTTTCATAAAGTTGGGTGGTTCACAACAAACAGATTATATAAAGAATCAAAGCATCACAGGCTGAGAGTTCTTGACTTTTGCATCCAAGTAAGGGCCAAGCTCCAAAAGCGCTCCCTTAATGCTAACATAAAAGGAAAAAAAGGCACCCGCATACAAAATAGATGCTTCCTAAAACAAGACAATTTATAAAGTACAATGAGTACTTCAGGTAATACTCAACATCTGACCAAGAAGGTCCGTATATAGACCACCGGATTCAACCCTGGTGTGTACTTCAACACATCAATAAGTCCACATCAATTTATCTATTTAATTTATATCACACTGTACAACATTAAACTCTGAGATATCAATTCATACCCATGTAATTGAATTCTCCAGAAAATACATATCAATATCCAAATGTAAAATTACATCTAGTTTAAAAAAATATTGTATCTGTGTTGCCCACCATTAATAGGAATAACATTTTCAGCACAGTTCAGTGGTGTAATTTTCTCCACAGCCATACTACATATTTATCTCTGCATGTTAGAAATGCCTATCATGTGTAAACCAGGTGTGTTTTCAATGAACGTGCAAAAAAACCCACTACATCCGCTTCAACATGTAGAGTAAAGAGTAGTGACCTTTTCATAGAGAGAACTGTTTTTAAGCTTCAGGAGAAGAAACAAGACGTTCCCTCTACTTTCTCTGCTGGACGCTTCTTTCTGCTTTCATATTCATTTAACCCCAGGCTAAACTGTATGTAACCTGCACTAACTGCTGCCAGGAAAACACTCACAATCACGTGACACTGTGACCCCAGGCACCACCCGTGTAGCAGGACACCCTCAGGACATCCTGCACTACTGCTGCACCAGCCTCCCTGCAGTTCTGAGGAAATAAAGGTTAAAATGTTGGCTTCCTTATTTAGACTTGAAGGTTGTTAGATTCCCCCAGCCACCCTGTGATGAATAGTAGTAAGTAGCAGTAGCAGTAGTAGTAGTAGTAGTAGTAGTAGTAGTTATCGTTTTAGACACATAAAGCACTCAAGCATAGCTGTAAAGCATGCGCCGTATATCTGTAGATCTATCTAACAGAGACACATTAGAGGTCCATAGGTCTCCCTGCTTCTGTTGCCGGAGGTGTTTAATGATATCTGGGGCCAGATACAATCCCTCTGTGTGCTGGGCTCCACCCATTTTATTATATTATCTGACATACAGTAACAAGACCAGAGAGACCCTTGCTGTAAACCACCACTGGTGTTTAAAGGACAACAAAGCTACCTGATCGTGAGACGACACTGACAAAGACAGAAGCTCTTAAACAACAATAAATACTATGATCAATGACATACGGTGATAAAGTTTCTAGGTTTCATATAGGCCTGTGGAGATAAAAAAAAAACAAAAAAAACATCTAATCTCGTGTTTTGTAGTTCATTGAGGGCAGGAGTAGAGCAGACAGACATTGTCTCACTGCAATAAACTCAACTTGTTGCCTTTTTAATGGCTTTTCTGTATATGTATATTTTAATAATGGAATGTAACAGATGGATCCAGAAATGAAAACTGCAATTATCTTCATTTTTCATGTTTTAATATTTAATACATGTTTAAGAGCAACAAACAGGGTTAATCAATTAGTGTATGGTCACGTAAGCTCAAGGTGGCAATTCACACTGACAAAAAGCAGCAAACATGAACAACATGCATGTCATTGATTTCAGACTCTACTCACTGCTAGCGGAGTTCTTGTCAATACGCAGTCAATACAACTTTGATTGTGGATGAGAGTTTTGTGCTCCTGAAGATAGAAAGCAGATCTATAGAGACAATCAGCTCAGAGGGCAAACAGGTTAGACTATATACCAACCTGTTCTTCTCCATCTATTCAAGTTACATGCTGATTCTAGCATAAAAAGAAAATCTGCAATCTCTTATTGTGTCCTACGCAAGGTCTTTTGAGACAATGTCACCAACAGGTCATCTCATTTCAGGGACACAATACCACCATCCTCATGTTCTTTCCTAATGTCATGTTGAGACAAGGTCGCATAAAGCACACCCAGTAAAGGATGGGGGTAACATTGTCAAGCATGCATTTGAGCAACCTTAAGCTACACTAATTCATATTATTATATCAGCAAGGGACCAAATCACTATTTGTGAAGTGAAAACAAACAAACATAAAATGATCATCTAACTCTGCAGCACTGTCTCTACACTTCAGTATCTTTTAACTTCTTCTTTTGGTTTACCCCAAACTCACACTAAGCCATTTTTCCTCAGGAAGTTGGTGGAGACCAAAACAGTGCTAAAAGAGTCAAATATTCAACTTACATTTCTTAGGGGGGCAAAAAAAACAAAAACACTCCGAATGAATTATAATGTTGCTCAGTGTCTGCTGGATTGGTAAATGTTTGCTCAAAGGTTACCCATTAAACATCCCACAATAATAATTTCTTATGTTGTGTTTTCAACTTACGCTGTCTCCAAGTGGCCAAAACAAACAAATACAAATCAGTTATTCTTTAACATTTTTCCAATGAGCCAGAGCTGACATTAGGTGTGTGGAGATAACATGGTCTACAGCTTGATTTCAGACATATTTCCAGGGTGACAATCAAAGTGAAAAATAATACCAATTTATCTGTTGGTAATCTGTTTTGTGAGCTTTTGGCAGCAGATTGAATCCTAAAAGTTACATGTTCATGGAAAAGACTTAATAAAGAAAATTGATGCAGACGTTTTTTGCTGAACTGTCTTTTCATTTTCAATCTGTAGTTCTAAAAGTAATAGCACAATCTGCAGTGTACATTGGTAGCAGTGTACATGGTATTAAGGTTTACTGAAATCAACCGATAATTGCTTCAAAGCAGCGAGGCAAAAATGATGAGATTTAGAAAAGTTGAAAAACAAAGTACATCTCAATCTAGTCAGACTTTGTGTTGCTCTACATCAGTGTGGCAGGCCACCACCGGCACCCTTCATGTATTCCACAATTTGTGTTATGATGGGCTTGTTCATTGTGCTCCTCCGAGCATTTCTGTTGGCCTGGTAGGTGCACAAACACATCTCAATTTTTTATATATATATATATATATATATATATATATATATATATATATATATATATATATATATACACACACATACATACATACATACATACATACATACATACTTATATACACACACACAATGTATATATTTATTTATTTTTTGGTGACATCCCTTCCTTGCCGTGCCAGGTGGGAGAAAGCCATCAGTGCGCCTGAGGCTAAGCTTAAAACCTTCACCCAAACTGAAATGCTCCAGAATGAGAATAGCGACAGATCCGGTTGTAATAACAGACCTGCAGATGGGTTGTTTCTTCACGCAGAGATTAGTCTGGAATTATGATGATACCCACGGGGCAAGAATCTTATTTTCTGTCCTCCTGATAAGAAAACAAGAGCAGACGTCAACCAAAAGAAAAAAGAGAGAGGGAGGGAGATGTGTGTGATTTAACATGCTGTGCAGCATGCTGGTGTGTTGGCACTCTAATTTAGGGGACTGGATCAGATAGTGTCTGATGGGTAATGTGTAAATGTTGGCTGCAACAAATACAGTTCCATGTCCTGTAGCACAATTGAGTCTGTTGTGTTTGCATCAATTTGGCACTTCATAAAACCATGTTTAATTAAATGTGCTGTAACTCAAAACATAACACATCTGGATAAGTGTGAATGTGTAGTGTGAGTAACATCTGTGGATCAAACCATACACATGAATTATTTCCGTGTTCCAAACTTGTTTTGCTACAGTGTCTCTTTATAACCTCATTCCGTTGTTCCGCCATTTTTGTAGAGCTTCAAGGTTAGGGCAGGTACATCTTTGATTTGCCTATACAATACTTTTATTGCCTTTGTAAGTGTCCTAATCCCCTTCCTTCCTCATTCTCCCTCATGGCTCAAAGATCCCATTTCTTTTCATTACTAAAAAATAAAAAACAGCCAGTAAGGGATTTATATCACGTAAATGATGTGTTTATATACATGATAGTGATACAATTTAACGTTAATAACCTTTGACTACTCTGTTGTTGAAGGCTTGTTTGGCATGGTTTTTTTTTTATTTAATTTTCAATGTTTTATTATTTCTTTAATGTTAATCTCAACAGAGCTGGGATGACAGTGGGACGGAGGGAGACACTTTTGGTGGGGGTTGTAATTCATAAAAAAAAAAAAATAGGTCAGGTTCATAGGTAAGAATATCCCCTAAAGAAAATTGGTCAATGGATGGAAAGAAAGTTTATCGACCATTTTGATAATCAAAAAATAGTTTTGTCATTTATCAAGCAATATGCAAAATATCCTGAGTTTCAAGCATTTGAAGTGTAATGATTTGCTGCATTTTGCAATTTTACATCATTCCGAATATTTTGGGGTTTTGGACTGCTGGATGGATAAAACAAGCAATTTGAAGACAACACTTATTTTTTTCCGTTTACGACATTGGTTTGAGGAACACACACACACACACATGCACTTTTTTTTCTTTTTTTCTTTGAACAAAACTCATTGTGGCTCATCTCTGTTTAAGGAGAGTGACAATTTGATAAAAATGAGTCTATGAATTTTTTTTTAAAGGAGTCCACAAAAGACAAGAGGGAAAAAAACAATTTCACAAACCACTGAAATGTAATTGTTTCCTCTTCTGTTATCTCTGACAGAACAAAGAGTAATGTCTGCAAATCCCCATCTGTATGGATTTTTTCTTTTTTTTTAAAATCTTGATCCAAGAATACAAAATGAGGAAAATATTTTATTTGGTTATAATATTCACGATTACAATGTCAAATTGAGACCTGACACAGGTAACCCTCGTATTTATACAGCGTAAAAACCAATAAATTAGATTGTGTCAGTTAAAACTTTTGCAGTTGCAGATCATGGATCAAGGAAAATATAAATATCCCTGTTGATTTCCACTCTTGGACACAGAACACAGAAACTAATAAATAAACAGGGTTGACTCCTCACTTTTGCTGTCTGTCTCTCCAGCAGTTTATATCCCAAAGGATAGTCATTGATTTTCCAGTTATAATCAACACCAAAATTATTGAATGTCATGTGTGATGATAAAGTATTGGGGTCCACAGGCACTTTTCCAAGATGGGTTTTCTGAACATGGTCATGTCACCATGGCAACCCAGGCTGTTTGACAGAGCTTATGTCAAAGAACTCTTCTGCACAGATTCATCTTTTTAAAAAAATCCCTTTCTGCTGGAGGCACCGAGAGGTTGTCCCCCCAGTAAACCCCCACACACCCTTTTTAGAGAGGCTTTCAGTATTTGACTCTCTATATGACAAAGCTAGACCTTTAATCAGCAGGTGGCAGGCCACAACAAGAAAGTTTCAAAATAAAACATGGAAAAAAACTGCAGTTGCACATTTGGTACACCAGCTGTAGCATCAAAACATTTCACACAAAAGCATCGATCAGGGAAGACAAACCAGGGTCAACAAGCAATAAAAACCAAGGCTCTACATCTACACTGTGGACAATATCTACAGCGTAATCATATGAAGCCGCATTTCTTTGTAGCAGCCATTTAATGAGATTATATATCTTCGATGTGGTGTTTTATTGATTTGTTAGTTGTTATGCTTGATGGACCTCAAATAGCTATAGGGCATCCTCACCACTCATGTGGGACAACAAATCTGCTGTGACCCTGAACTGAAGCATAACAGTACTTCACACCCTCATACAAATGGGTCTTTTGTCTGCCGGAGAAATCAGCTCAGCATTTTGTTAATCAGATATTGCTGTATTGAACCTACAAGAGTTGCCCTATCAGGTCTATAGAGACAGATAAGGGGGTAGCTGGATGTGTATCCCTGGATAAATGTATTTTGGGCTGGGGAAATGTGGGAGGGTGAACCATGACAAACTAATATGACCTCGGATCGGCCAGCTCATCGTTTCATCGCTCATAGAGTCCATCTCAAAGTTTTGGGTCAACACAGGTCAATGTTTCCCTGTTTGCTTTGGTGAGGAGAAGGCCGGGATGTGCTGTCCTGCCAAAGACACTGTTGATACGCAGGAGATAAATTCCCAACCCCCTCCAGCAACCTTCTGGGAATAGTTTCCACCCCACAGCACACAGCAGATTAAACCAAAGGGGAACAATATTCACAAATCAGCCAATGGTTATAATGAAAGAGGCAACACTATCTGTCAGAGGGCTCTCTGTCCTTTCTAACCCCTCCTTAACAAGCTCATACTGTAGTAAGCTCTCTGAGAAACTACCACTATCTAGATTTTGCCCACTGGATGTGCTTGGAGGGACCCAGTTTTTCTTAAGGTGGCATATGCATGTGACAAGGCAGGCGAGAAGGATCCCTACCAAATCACACTAATGCATGGAAGTGTTCCTGTGGGAATATTTTTTTTCCTACACATGCCCATCAAATTATCGCAATCCTGCTATGTATATGCAGCATATCGGTCATTGTAGCCTAATTTCGAATTCATTCATTTTAGATATATTCATATTGACATGAAAAATGTTTCATTTGTGTTGAATACATTTAAACATTAACATGTTATGCCAAACAGTACAAGCCCTGTGATACACGTTGTAACTGTTTTATTAGGATAATGTTGTATTACAGTATGGGTTGTACAAACACTTATCTGTGCAACTTCACTGTCTCTCTTTTAGATGGCTCACATTTAGTCATGTTGCTGCCACAGACAAAATAAGAAATGAGTGTAAAGGTTCTACGGACATGTTTTAGAAGAAAAAAGACAAACATAAAACAGGACAGACAGACAAACAGACAGACATTCATCCATTGAGCGGCCAAGAAATATTGTGCCACTGAATGTCATATTGGAAGGTGATTTGCCCCAAAAGACAGTTTAAAAAATGCAAACAGTCAAAGAAAACCTTTATGAAAACCTCCAAGGGACTGACAGGATGGATGGGAGAGTGACTAGGTGGCTGGAAAAAAAGAGATAAGCCAGGAATTTATCTATACAGGTATTGCACAAAACTTACACAAGCTGAAAAGGTAAAATGTACGTGTCATAGGAAGTATAAAAAAATGTTAACTTTATATGATGAAACAGGCTTTAAGACTTTAAGTATTTTAGGTAAACTTCCTAAAATCCAGTTCCATGGGTGGCTGATTCTCTTAGATAAGGTGAAAAAGACAAATGTTTACGTTATGTCCCAACCCAAAGCATTAAGTACATGGGTGTTGAGCTGAAACAATAGATCACGGTTATCTATTGAATCTACAGAAAATTAATCAGCACCTTTTTTGTTACTCAGGTATTTGTTTAAGTCACTTTCAGGCTCAGGCTTCTTAAATGTGAGGATTTGCAGCTTTTCTGTTTATTTTGTCTATTTTTAACTGAATATATTTGTCGTTTGGAACTGTTGGTCGTACAAAAGCAGCAATTTAAAGACATGCCCTAGGGCTCTGGTAAATTACGACAGGCATTTTTCATTATTTTCTTAAATTTGATTACACAATCAATGAATCGGGAAATAATTTGCATATGAATTGATAACAAAAACAACAGTTGCAGATCTGTTTGTCTATATGTATATGTGCAAAGGATAGAATGGAAACGTAGTAAATTAACAATCAGGTATGTGAAAATCTAAATAATTAATTATCAGTATCTTAGAGTACACTACTGGCATGTTCACAGCAACACTGCTGAACCAGGCAGTATTTTCTCTATACACATGTGTGTTCACCTGCATTTGCTTGACCTGGCTTATAAATCCAGGGTTATCCAGTTCTGTGTTCAGTCTTCTATGTTATATGGTGCATTTCTTGTATATAACGCAGGTACGCTGATCTTGAAAACAGCAGTACACAGCTCCATCAGTGATTCTGTAGAGGAGCATCCTTACCCCTTCCCTCACCCTGCTCTGCTCCTCACATCATAAAACTGCTGTTAGCTAATACTGTGTGTTTAATTCCTCGTTGTGGAACTCACCTCAGGGTGCCCCTGCCAACCCCTTCCTGCAGGAGATTTACAGTCAGCCATTTTCTGGACTAATTGCCCGGTCTTAGAGCAGAGAGGTCAGCCATAGTCAACACAAGGAGCCAGCTCACACGCCTGCTACAAGCCAAACCAGACAGAGGGAAAACTCCTCAAACAGCAGGACACAGCACGACAAGAGTCTCCTTGAGTGGAAATAAGGTCTGTCAGATGCAATCGCTCGTACTGCACTCCATTGTTTGGAGATAAACAAGTGCCAAATCATTTTTCCCACAGACTGTATGTTGCCTGTACATAAATCAAAGTCAGATAAGAGGCAGATTTGTGATAGTGGAGATGGATCTGCTGCTTGCTCTCCTTGATATGGATCTAATCTCTTCACTTTGGATCATATTTGTGATTCATCTTCTCCTCCACCCATATCATCAGCCCTGTCTCCCTACATAACCAAAATTCCGATTGGATGGATTAGACTGATGCTCTGACCATGGAAACATGAACAACCGAGCCAGTCTGCCACTCAATCCTCCTCTCACATTAACATTTCCAGGAGATCATGCAGGTATTATTACATCTAGTTGTCCACCTCATTGACTCCTCTTATTGGCGTTGAAGAGTTAACAGATCAGTCCACTCCTCACCATTTACTACACTGACAGGAGTGGTTCTGCGGATTATCTGACAGCTAAGCACAGTTTTGCCTTTGTCTGGTCTTTTTTAATAGCTCCTAATGACTATCTATTAAAGGCTACTACAGACTCCATGCTATTCTGAGCACTCTCCCTTTATTAGCATCAGCTGGCACCCCCATCATTCAGTGGTTCCCTTGACTTTTTCACTGCCGGTGAACCTTCCATCTATCTAATTAGCCACAATTTACTAATCACATAGGCCACTTTCCCAGAGCCATGTGCCCTCCATCAGTGAGCAGGGACAAAGGCTTGTTAATGGGAGCCTCCCCACCATTGCCCCTGAGAGGTAGAAAATAGAGATTCCTCAGGTCAATTTAGACTCAAGAGCCATAAGATATGTAGAGGTACTGCCAGTGTGCAAAGTAGCCAGGTATAATGGCGCCAAGCCAAATATACAACAATATAAAACAAGACTGTGTGGTCAAAATAGACCAACAGCTTTCCAGAGGCTCAACAAGAGAAGCATTAAATAAATCACAGGCTGCAAAGTTTGTCGAAAGCTACAACCTGCAAAGTGAGAAAAGAATGGGGGGGTGGGGACAATTTTGAGTTTCATTTTACAAGAGGAGGTGGAGAAAATCGATAGGCTGAATGTTGGCTTATTGCCAACTTGCTGAGGAAAAAATGAGAAGATAACCAACAGCAGCAGGTTGGTTTTTTCCCTTACACCACACTCACAGCCCAGGATATTACATTACAAACACACCAACGATGTACAGTTGAGCAGCGCTCTTACACTCACACACACACACACACACACACACACAGAAAGAGAGACATAAAGAGAGAGGCTCATATCAGAGATGCTAGATCCACTAAATACCACTTATTTTTGTTGTTTTGGACCATGTGCCATAACACAGGAATTTTCTCCAATGATGAAGCAACATCCACCTTTCTAACAACCATCCAACCATTTCCAAAACACAAGAAAAAAATTCAAGCAATGTAGGAGTGTGTGATATGGACAAAATATAATATCTTGATACTTTTCGCAATTTTGACAATAACGATAATTAGACGATATCCTTCAAAAATGTTTTTAAAAGTCTGCGTTAGTCATGATAACAATGGGCAGAATGTTGAGTGAAAACAGTTCTTATTTATTTTCTTTAAAATGTAGTATTCAAGTAAAATATTCATTGAACTAGTAAAGTAAAATTGAACTCTGAGTCAACATTCAGTTGTACACCTCTGCTGTAATGTTAATTGTGCAGCATACAAGCAAGATGAAATAACACTAAACAAAGGGCTCTGTTCTGTAATAGATTGCACGCAACCATGTCCTTATTGGAAGCAGTCCTGGAGCTGGAATAGGGCAGTGTCAGGCCAGGTTTTGATAGTCCTACCTGACAATATAGTCCTTCTGGTCCCTCAGGTGAGGGAGAGGCGCAGTTCTGTACGCTTTCTTGATGTTAGAGTATAACTGCTCTAGTATGTTCTTCCCTCTAGTAGCACAATCTACATGCACAAAAACAAACTGAGGACTACAGACTTTAAGGATGCCTTGTTAAAGTCCCCTGCTACAATATGTAGCTATGCGCTGCAAGTTAGTTGACTGTGGTTAGCAGGGGATCCAAACTTGTGCTAACATTAGCATCGGGGGCTATGTAGACAGGGCTTCTGTTAAAACAAATATTGGCTAATCTATTGTTATCAGTTTTTATCTCTCAAATAATTTATATAATTATTGTTCTCATACAAGAATGTATTAAACACAATACAAAATGTGTCCTTGTTTCCCAAAACGTTTTAGTAACAGAATGCAAATTAATGAGTCACACAGGATGTGTACTCTTTTCCTTTTTAATGTGTGTTTCCATAGTCCAGTGAGTCTGACACACTGAGGCTCACATTAGTCAGTGAGACCATAACCCCGTGCAGCTGCTCATGTCAGTGATGGGCATCAATAACTGGCGCCAGGCCTGTGATTCGTAATTGTGTTGGAGGGGTCAGTGTGGGGTCAACAGGGCATTCCCCTGGCCTGTGTAATGAAGGGAACACAACTCTCCCTCACACGAACACTCTGCACAGCCATCTCCAATCTCAGGCCCCATTGCCTGTGTCAATCACACCATCAGTAATAGATGTGTGGTACAGCCTAGCACTGCCAGACAAACCTTCAAAATTAGCCTGCTTAGTTAAGCCACACACCCAAAAAATGTAAACTCTGGACTAATTTAAAACTTTAAAATGTATTTTTATCCTTTTACCAAAAGAGAAAATATGTAAACACGTTCTGTTCAAGGTTTATCTGGTATGTTTGGCCTGTACTTTGGTCTACTATAGTGTTTATTATAATGTAGATTTATACTATTTCGTTCAGTCGTACCACAAAGACATATTTCCTTCTGTTCCTTCTCCTTCTTTATCATTTGTTGTCTAAGTATTTCCACAATCACTAGAGAAAAGCACATCCTTCATTCTGTACAATACGATATGCAGTAGCCTCACAGTAGGTTGATGCATCGGAGATGAGCTGCCTTCTTTAAATCTCCAATTACTTATGGAAGGCCGATACTTGTGAAGAGCCATAACAACAAAGTCCACCACTCACCAGCTCCAGCTCGGAGATGTATTACAGGTCATCCATCACCATTGGCTGGCGTGAGTCAGGGGAGGGCCCGATACATGCATGTGTCAGTCATACGCCAAGGGCAGGCGAGGTTCGTTTTTAAACTCTTAAGTGGAGGTAACAGGGGTCATTTTGGCATGATTGAATTAGACTTCAAAAGCTTTTAGTAGTTTGTGCACATGGAAACTAAAGTTTAAAAGCATATTTTGTGCACATCTGAGTCTGCCTCATCAAGACCTGAGAGATAATGAGGAGAAGAGAAATAGAAATGTCATGCTGAGATATTCACAGTAATGAGTAGGGTTGACTGATATTGACAGAATGTGATATTGCAATATCGATTATGACTATTGCAATAGATAATTTTACTTTTTTGAAATGTGTACAATTACAGTTAAGTTACGGGAAAAGGCATCAAAATAGATTCTTAAAAAATTAAACTAGTTTTCTTACAACACAGGGTTTATTTCAGCTGACTGTCACATTGGGCTGGCACAACATGAATAAATAAATAAATAAATAAATAAATAAGGACCATG
>NC_045740.1:3705746-3707405 GCF_008692095.1 Etheostoma spectabile
AGGACATGTTTTACTGGTTGGACAGTGTGAAATAAATAAATAAACAAACAGAACAGGACACAACTTTTCTTTCTCTTCTCTGATTTGTTCCATTTTGTTGTCTCTATTTCTTCACTTACACTGTCACTGTTGAAATATACACACACATAGGTTTTGTCACGTAGTGGCCCTGTGTGCTGACGTGCACTAACATGTGCAAGTAGCACTGTAACTGGCCAATGGAATAGGATCATCATAGCATCACAGCTCTCCACAAAATAAACAACATAGTGCATACTTATTGCAACACAATGTAATATTGCTTTATTGAGTCGATCTTGCACCCCTAGTAATGAGTTTGTTTGACGGTTAATTAATTGCAAGACAAGTAAACAAGAAATCTAAAAAAAAAATTACATCCTTACATCCATATCTGGATTAAATGTTATTCTGTCTCAAACTGAAGCACCAATAGATTAGGGTGGAAGTCTAGCATAAACTGAATTAGCTCAAAGTGAATGACTTGACATGAAGAACAATCTGTCCAATCAGCATCTCTTTTCCAAGTAAGACAGTCCAAAACATCAGTCAATTACACTTTGCTTGAATAACGGGACACTGAAAACTGCTGCAGAGGACAAACAAACAGATGAGGGTGAACAGGAGAAAGATGGAAGAAGTAGAAGAGAACGAAAGACAGAAAGGATGTATAAGTGGGGGGCAGAAGGCCCACAAGGAGGAGATGGCGGAGGTGTGGCGAGAGAGTGAAAAGAATGAGCGAAGAATTTGAGAGAAATATGACTACAATGTCAGCAAGCGGTCCAAGACGTCAGCATTGTGTAAAATAACCTGTCCACTTAAGAAAGACTGCTCGCCGTTCTATCTGGGATGCTTTACTGTACACAAACACCACGTCTGATTCCTCCACTCCCTCCTCATACATTCATCTTCTCTTGTATATATTTAGATGCAGTCATATATCACCTCTGATAATGTAATTCCAGGAAATAGATTGGAATTGTTCACTGTCTTTTATAAAGATGGATTGTTCTGTCAATATCCTGGCTTGCTAGCATTAGCTCGCCACGCGGCATAGGACTTTCCATTCCCCAGCAAAAATGGTGTTTAATGCTTCCTTGAGAATATATGGCTGCTGCTGTTTCCATTATCCATTTAACAGCCTCTAAAAGGAGGATTTACTTCTGTAAATTAGCTCCTGTATAACATGATTGTATCATGGATCATAAACTTTAAGTCAATACAGCATGGGGATACCGTGGTTAGAGGGGAAAATACCAAACTGACCCTTTCCTCTCCTGACTGCTCAGTATCCAAGCAGGGGTGGTGGCAGCTGTTCCTGGTAGAACTTTATCTTTTTCTTCCTCCCTGTACAAGCTTCCCCAATGTCCCACAGTAGCCATTTGCTCATCAGCCTATTACTTTCAATAGGCGTCGGTGTAATTGGCTATTTCACACATGTAAGGGTTGAGCTGGCAGAGGGTAAAGGCCAGGCAACCAGGCTGTCAGTGTCCTGCACCCTAGTCATCCATCAATTATTATCAGGCACAAGGAAAGCCACTGCAGCCCTGAGCCCGCACTTTGTCAAACCTCGTCCAGGGCTTCTTGGTTAATCCATTAACATGTTTGAGCTTGTGTGTGTGTGTGTGTGTGTGTGTGTGT
>NC_045740.1:3707415-3711316 GCF_008692095.1 Etheostoma spectabile
TGTGTGTGTGTGTGTGTGTGAGAGAGAGAGAGTTTGTGGCTGTAATAACATATATAACATTAAAATAATTCCAGTGAGCATTGTTGGTATATACAGTAGAGAGAGAGAGAGAGAGTAAAGGCTTTTCACATACATCCCTATGGAGATCTTCTGTCGATCACTTGTCAACACTCTAATTGGCATTACATTCATTTATTGTGTCCGATTTTATATGAACTTAATAATAATGTAAGATGATGTTTTATTTTGTAGATGTGATGATCTGATGTTTGGTGTGATAATGGGCTTAACTGAAAGGATAGTAACCTTTGTAGTGCATAGTTTGTCTGGCGAAAGGATACCTCTTCTGTTTACCCATACCTGTGACAGATATTGTATACACAGTATATCACCATGTACAATGATCAGAGGTCTCACTATTGATTAGGATAATTTTGCTGTTCAATCATTAATAGTAACATTAAAAGTAATGATGTTCACATGATTTCAGTCACTTTGAAAGAAATCTACAATCAAAGTTCTCTGCCGCCTTAGCCCCAATATGTATATAGTAGTTAAACATCTTAAGACCTGCACATCAGCTATGTTGGCTGTGCTGTTACACCTTCATGCATAGCTATAAATCCAGTTTCAGTATCATCAACCATCACACTCCAAATGAGGATATTGGGCAGCAAATGACATCACCTGGAGACAGATGATGACCAAAGGCGGTCGTATTTTTGTCCAGTAAAAAACAAAGACAAAAGTACAACAGATTGGTTCTAATCGTTGTCTGCTGCTTGGCAGGATTCCGACTGAGCTAAAACACAGCCTGTTCCTGGACACCAATGAAAGAGCTCATCTGGAGATGAGAATGTTTTTTATCTGGATTCATTATTCCCATTTACTGGGATGTTGATTTACGTGCAACAGCTTCATGAAGCATGCCAACTGCTGGGTTCTCTGCTCCAACATTCAGTATGTTTACATGCACACCAATATTCCACTAGTATTACAAATATAACGATATTCCAAATTTAATACAGGTCATCAGAGGTGGGTAGTAACGAGTTACATTTACTTTGTTACATTTACCGGAGTACGTTTTTGAAAAAAATTATACTTCTAGGAGTAGTTTTAAACCACTATACTTTTTACTTGAGTAGATTTGTGAAAAAGAAACTGTACTCTTACTCCGCTACATTAACCCACAATGAGCTTATTAGTTTGCTTTTTACCTCTTGGTATTCTACGAGTCATTGTTTTTATCCCCTCCGTGTATGCCTCATTTTAATGTTTTATTTTGACAGAGAGAGAGAGAGAGAGAGAGAGAGAGAGAGCCTTCCGCTAAAGGCTCTGCCACGTGACTGTGTTTCACCAATCAAACGTTGTTGTGCAGTCTTGTCCCGTGATCATACTCAATCTCAGCAGCAGGACAGGTTAGCTTCACAGTCGTAGCAAAACAAAAATGTCAGAATCAACCGTTGGGAATGCAGACACGGATGAGGAGGAACACCCCTGGCCTCATGATAAAAGCGTGTTTACCTTATCAAAAGTGCAAACCAGCAGCTACATTATGTCTGATTGAATCCTAGTGTTAAAAAATAAATTAGACATTACACAACAGTTACTCAGTACTTGAGTTGTTTTTCACCGAGCACTTTTTTACTACTACTTTTTACTTTTACTTGAGTCATATTATTCTGAAGTAACAGTACTTTTCCTCAAGTACAAGGTCATGTAAATAGCATGTTCAGGTTGGATATTCCAAATAAGGCCCTGAAATAGCATTTTCCGATTAAGACGTGGGAAATTCCGGAATTATTCGGGTTTTAGAGGCATCGTTTGTTGCAACCATTTTGTGCAAGTAAACTTACTGATAGTTGCATTTTACAGTCCATAGCAATGTTTATTCAATAATTCAACCATATTATCCGCTGACATCCTACCTGAGAAACAATGCAAATATTTACAGTATATAACGTGTGGGTCTTAATGCATCTTTATATTCACAAAAGGCAATGAGCCACTCTCTTTGCTCCTGCCATCTCTCCATCTCTCGCAACAGCACAAAGTGAGTGTGAAGATGAAGGAGACCAGGCTTCTGGTTGGTTGGCTAGTTGGCAGGCTGGGTCCCTACTGACAGGTTGTGATATGTGTCATCTATCACCTATGAAAAGGCCTGAGGGCTCACCACACCAATCACACTAGTGCCAGATGTTACAGCTGAACACACACACACACACACACACACACACACACACACACAAATAAACAACCTGTCAAATAAACACATGCAGAATTATGCCATTGCTATTCACAAAGTATGCACCGATGCTAGAGCAAAATCACCTCTGTCTCTGAGTGAAGACAAAAAGGCCACCTTGCTGCATGAGCAATAACAGCAAGAACTTCTTGTCTCTCTACCCCCGCAAGGGGCAAGACATTATGAGCCCACCTGTCAAGGTGCCACAAGCCTTTCCACAATTTCACTGGATGCACACAGGAGCAGTAACTCTCAATCAGTCTGAGGAAAAAAAAAAGAGCAGTTTGACCCAACGCTGTTGTTAAACCCTAAAACACAACGCTAAAGGGCAGGGATGAAAACGAAATCAGAAATTCAAATCTTATTGCGCAAAAGCTGTCATTAGGTTAATACGGTCTAAACTTTTTTAATAAGCTGGATCTCTCTCTCTCTCACACAAACACAAAATAACTGATTGGAAATAATCATATTAGAAAATGTAATAACCCCTCTGAAAAGCATCTCACCCCTAATTTGATTGATTGCTTTTGCTTAACCACCACACGCTCTGAATATGATTCATTCACTTTTTGATCTGCAGCGTTATTCAAATGTAGCCCTGTGAGTCTGGTTTCAGAGGCTGAAGGCTGGTTGGGTTTTCCATGTTATTTCTGATGGTGTATTTCTGAGCTGTGTAAAAGGGGAGGTGGAGGAGGGGATGGGTTGTGTCGAGGTAATAGACCTCTTCAGACTGTGTGTTCCTAGCATGGCTGAGAGGTATGAAGGGCGATCCTTTGGCTGCCTCTATATTACACTCTTGGATCCGTAGAGAGTAAGGCAGCTGTAGAAATGTTAATGTTGATTTATTAAGAAGGACTTTGATGGTTGTATTAGACTGGGGTTTGACATTTTGTGTGCCAATGGTTCAAGATCATCTTTGCATTGCAAGTTACATCTTACAACACAGCAAACCTCAATGAATTATTTTGTAGTCTAAATAAATGTATCTGCTATTTCATGAAAATATGTCAAAAGGCTTCCATTTTTGATTATGCACAATATCACAAGTTACAGCTTCAGCACCATAGAAATGTGAGGTATATCCTCCGGTACGGAAAAGCCAGAGCCCAATAAATGATGTTGACCTGCCATCGTGGTGACAAAATAAATTTCAATTACAGCCATGTGAAATTGGATTTACTTGGAGCATTAGGGGATTGAGAATCGTTGAAAGGTTTCACGCTTCTGCTCAGGTCCTTTTCTTCTAGACGAAGGCTTGTCTCGGTCACGGGACCTGCAGCTTGTGGCTGCTGAGCTTCAACGCTGGCTTTACTGGCAGTCTTATGAAATCAATAAGTCACTTTGGACAGACATGTTTTCTCTGGTAACAGCTCACACAGAATTAATACAAATGATTACAGGTTGCAGCCATTTTGGGTCATTTTTGTCCACCTGGTGACCTTCCATGGTGACTGGGTCCAGTTAACGTAGGGTGATCATATTTTGATTTCCAAAAAAAGAGGACACTCGGCCCTGCCTCAAAACACAAATTCAGAGGTTAATGAACATACTTTATAATGCCATAATGGTATAAAAAATAACCTATGTAATAAAATATATAACAACTTGTAACAAAATAGCTCTTTTCAAATAAATACATATGAAATAATGTTC
>NC_045740.1:3711326-3711653 GCF_008692095.1 Etheostoma spectabile
CCTATTCTGTGTCAGCTTCAAAATCCAACGTCAACTAAGTATCTCTTAAAACCTTTTCAATGTAATAAGATAAGGTTTTTCAATGTCCATGTGAGCTTTGAGATCTCCCGCACCTTTGTTAGACACTGAAACAAATGTGCTAGCTTTGCACACGGTGTACTCCGCCTCCCACTTGTCCCGACCGGGACGGTACGTGGAACGTTTTTTTTGCAGTTCAACTGTGAAGCAACACTTACGCTTTGGCATTTTGTGTGCTCGGCTGTCTGATCTGCTCCCTGTATGTGCGCGTTGCAGAGCCGCCCACAAGGCCGCCTCTCGGGAATTACG
>NC_045740.1:3711663-3715069 GCF_008692095.1 Etheostoma spectabile
AAAGTACCGTAGTATTGTGTGCAAAGCGCCAGTCAATTTAAGTACACTCTTATAATGGTCCCATAAAAAAAAGTGAAAACCGGACATTGTCATGAATTTATAACCCCCCCTCCCCGGACAGTACGTAAAAAAAATTGGACATGTCTAGGCAAAAGAGGACGTTTTGTCACCCCAACTTAACGGCCATTTTGCACCCATTTGCACGTCACATTCCTTAATCAATAAAATGCAGAGCTGTATATTATCACTGTAAATCAAATGTGGGATGTGAATAACGATAGATTATGATGTTCCAAATTCACCAACCTGTGATATCTGATCCAACAATAATACAACAGAGATTATTTAGTTTTTTTATTCTCAAATTGATTGACAGATGTACAAGAACCAAGATTTGCTGGTATGGGCACAAACACTCCAGGAAATCCAACATCTATGATAGATTTTCAAAGTTTGCAGAATGTTGATGTTCTATCTATATTTAAAGAGCATGCTGTAATATGAAACACAGCCACTACAGATGACAGTTTATTAGTGCTGAAAGGATTAGTTTATTGATCAGTAACTCAATAAATCGATTTTGATGATGATTTATCAACAAAAATGCCAAACATTTACTGGTTCCAGTCTCTCAGATGTGAGGATTTGCATTATATCATTGCAACTTGAAATTCTTTGGGTTTTGGACTGTTGATGGGATGCAAAAAGCAATTTGATAAAGTACCCTTAAACTATAGAAATACTTGAATGTACTACACAAGAGAAGCATTTTAAATTTGAGTCTGGAGTCTGGATTCAATCAGTTTGGACAGAAGTTGGGTAAAAACCTCCACCAGACTTGTCTTAAGGGTGGTCACTGAAGTGTTAATGCCAGCTAATTGATACACATAGAAATAAGGGATTTTTGGGGCACTCCATCTGGACCATTTCACCCCAGGGTTAACTTCAACTACACATGACCCTCTTATCCAGCAATGCATGACCCTTTGGGTCCTTGGCGCATTGAGTAATGCAAGTATCTCACACACCACATTCTGTGTTTAAACAAAACCTTTGTATAGCTTTCTCTTTCTTCAGGAAAGAAGATTCTCACACATTGCAGGTGACATTTCCCTCTAAAGAGTCTCGCTATTCAGTCTGCGGCACAGTTTCACTGTTGAATGGTTTCCCTGAACGAACGGAAATGTGCCAGGCTTCAGTGAGTGACTCACATTCACAATGGCCAATAACAATAAGAAATTCACCCAAGTCCTGTTAAAACCTGATGTTATGTACCATCCTGCTCGAGGAAAAGCTTTTAGGAAGCCGGGCATTACTGTCAGTAAAGACGCTCTCAGTGCTGTAGAAGCATTCATCTTTGTTGCTGGTACACATTCCAGACAAGTGAACACTGACGAGGAAGTGGATCACAGTCTAGCTAAAGCTCAAATTGCTTTTAGTACATCAAGTATAAAGTTCAAGGAAATACTCTTTAACATAAAGCTGAAAGTATACATTTCACTTTTCCAATGCAAGTCTTGGAGCAGACAGTGTCTCTGCAAGCTCAGTGGAATGGATTAATGCCATGATAAGCTTCCTGATGCAGAAGTCCTCATCCGTGCTGGCATGGCGAGTGTCACACTTGGGAATGAACAGCTCAGATGGGCCGGACATGTCAGAGGTACACAGAGGTTGCATAGGAGCACTACAGCAGAAAAATACAATAAAAAAATAAAAATAAAATGAAAGATAGACTGGACATGTCTTCTGTAACAACACGTACCTCCAAAAAGCTTTTGAACTAGCTGTCTGAAAAGGATTTAATTGGCCACCGAAAGGCTAGAGTTCAAAGACAGCCTTTAAATGCTCTGTAAAACATCTGGTAATTGCTGCAGACACACTGAGAAAAACAACTAGAAAATAGTCTAAATAATCACGGTTTTGAAACAACAGAAAAATGCAGCATGTTCAAAAAAATGGCCAAGCAAACATCCAGCAATATTTGGTAAGATTTGGATGGTTAAACAGCATTTTAAACCACCTCCCGCTACACTTTTCCAACAGCTAAACAGGTCGGGCTGCTTGCATTTTAACTTTCCGAAACCAACAATCCAATAAGCCTGCCCACTTTGCCAAGCAATTGGCAGAGGTGTGCAGAAATGAGAGAGTAAACTGTTTTCTTTTACATTCTTTACACAACTCCTGTCACTTTTCAAGAGAACAACAGTACCACCAAAGGATAGTGATCAGACTTACTTTACATTGTTATGGGCAGAATCCACTATGACTCAATGCTTAAAAAAGAAAAACAAATAGCACCCTTGCCCCCCTACATGTCTTTCAACACATGCTTACTGTAGGCATATTGTTACATTTGATGAACTATTCCTCATCATCCGTTGCCCATGTGTTTCCATGCTTCATGATTTGTCGGATAGCACGGAGTGTGTGATACGTCAGCCTGGTTATGAATTCCTGTCAGTGACTAAATCTCATTTCCATATTACGCTCAGGCAGCTTTGATTTGAATATCACTCTTCCCAGTTCACCACTTCAGCCTTTTGAAGCAGGATTGGAGGTTGAGAGCTCTCAGCAGGGAGGTACTCAAAATTGTGGAGATTTGTGGAAAACTGAGTGTGTACATCTTTTAACACTCAGAATTTGACATTTCAACTGTTAATTTGAGTGTTTTATAAAAAAAAGATACCTCCATGAAATAATTCATCATATTTTTAACAAAAGTTTATTTAGAGAGTTTATTAAATACATCATATATTGTAAGTCAAATAATGAAATTCTTTCAGCGGCCCATCAAAGCCAACCAGTTCCTATTTTTGCTGGTCAAGTCTTTTCAATTTCTTTTAGGTACAACCAGACAATAAAAAGGTAGGACCACCTTATTGCCTTCATGTTTGAATTCTTCAAGGTATACAGTATATTCAACATGGAATATTTAAATCATATATGCTCGCATCCTTCACATTCCTTTTTTTTCCCTAGTGGCACCTCACACCACATCCTGTACCACCTCATACCAAAAGAGCTTTATTGGGTAAGTCCTGTATGTAGGAACTTACAGACCAAGAGAGACTAAACTCACTATTAACACTTCATCCTGAAGTATCCATTAGAAAAAAAATAAGCTGTGGCAATGTAGAAATGCACTTCTTCAGCAACAATAGGAATAGGTTTAATGTTGCAGTGATGCATCATTCTTACTGAAGCCTGACCATTATTGGACATTTATAGCTTATCACACACATTTGTAAACAATAAGTATTGACCATGTCCCGGTTGGTACATCTCTCATCTTATCTAGGTCACGATAAGCCTTTTTAAAAGCAGACATTTTGAAATGTCATAACATGAAAAGCACAGTGTTAATAGTAGCAATTAGGGCTGCACAATTAATCAAATTTTAATCACG
>NC_045740.1:3715079-3715630 GCF_008692095.1 Etheostoma spectabile
TGACTTCCCACGATCAAATTTGCGTGATTGAGCGTTTTTTTATTTTTTTATAGCGTAATTTTATAGAACGCTCCATTTTTTTTTTGCATAATGCATCTACTGCTCCGTAAACCACTGTCTGATCATGAGCCAGTCACAGTTGTTCCCTGCATTGCGCAGTTTAGTTTCTAGATGGAGACAGTCACAGAGGACAGAGTAACGGGAGGAAAACTCAACAGATAGCAGTCGGTTATACGTCGGTCTCAAGGTTTACCAGTTTACCAGTAAACGCAACATTTTGTCCTGTCTGTTGTTTTTCAGACAACAGCAGTGACCAGTGCTAGTCTGTGCTAGTTAGCGTCTGTTAGCGGTTAGCTCCTCTAGGACGCACCGGTGCTAATGTCCTTGCATCCGCTGCAATGTTGTTTATATCAATATGGTTTAATTTTGCGTTACCTGACCCATTTCTTCTGTAAAGCCGTGCCTGTGTTGGATCTCTCTACTCTCTCTCCTCTTACTCTCCACACAGCTCCGCCACACAGCGCCGGTCCACACTTCTGACATTTGTCTAC
>NC_045740.1:3715640-3715756 GCF_008692095.1 Etheostoma spectabile
TTTTATTAACACAGCTGTATATTGTTAAGCATGAGGGGCAAACATGTATTTGTACCAGTGTTTCCGCTGGTAACTCTGCTATCATGGCGGCCACGGCGAAAAACACAGAAGAAGTT
>NC_045740.1:3715766-3715863 GCF_008692095.1 Etheostoma spectabile
ACTAACTTCAGTTTGTAGAATAATAGCGTGTGAGACGGAGCCTGCTGGACTTGGGCGAGAGATGTGACCCATGGCCAGAACATCATAGTTCATAAAA
>NC_045740.1:3715873-3720024 GCF_008692095.1 Etheostoma spectabile
GTGAAGGATACAGACATTTCATACACACAACGTGTGTAACTTCACTGACCCACCATTCGACCCGTGCTGGACCGCTTCATAATGAGTCAGCCGTCTCTTTGTGAGTAGCTATCCCTCTCTCTCTCTCCCTAGATCTTTTAATCAGTTATTGTTGAAAACAAGTGAAGGAGCTTTCTCAGAGATACATTTTTAAAAAAATGTCCTACGCTATTTCTTTCAGATAATTTTTAATTACATGTGTTGCAGCTGTATGTCTATACAACATAACACTTCAACATAAGAAGAATGTAGCATAATATGGATGTGCAGTTATAAATAGCCTATGTAACAATAAAAGTAGTTCTGATGACTCCTCAATCTTATTCTAGTGTCAATCAATGACAGTCTGTACCCCCTCAGAAGAGGTCTAATGCAGGCACAAGTGCAAGTGAAAGCACCCGTGTGTACCAAGGGTGTGTAGGGTCTTTAATAATTAAATATTCTTATCAGGAATGTTATTATGTACTTCTTACACAATTCCCTGCCCAATTTACCAGCATTGTAGCAGGATAATTTCAGATTCCTTTAATCCTAGATTTTAACCTTTTTATTAGCATATTACAACAGAAACCAGATCTTCATCTGACCATTACAATACATGAAACAGTGGGTCCTGAACCCAAGGGTAAAAAATACATGTGATAAAAAACAATGATGCCACATTCAATTCTGTATGTTCTATCAGGTCCAGTATTTAGTCAAAATCTCTCTCTAGTCTCTTGACGTTATCATTGTGCCTTAATATCTTGTGACACTGTATTCAGGATTCAAGTGTGTGAATATTCAGATATATTCACATAATTGGCCCTACAGTCTGTGTGCCACACTCATCTGTAAGTCTATGTGTGTGTGTCTGCACACAATGACAGGGTTACTGCCCATGTATAATGCATACCATAGCCCTCACAGCTGGCTCCGATAACACCCTCCAATGGCTTCATCTATCAGAGGTTGGGTAATGGCAGCGTTAGCATGCAATGATAGTCAGTCTCCATTACCATTCACACTTTTTTCCCTTTAGATGAGAGGTGAAGAGGGCTCCAGAGGCAGAGTGGAGAAAAATAAAAAGAGGGACAGGTGTACGTGACATTAACACCCTCAAATCTGCCTTTGAAAGTTATGCGTGAATTTCAACATGTGCTAGTTGAAACTCTGGAAATGTAAAACCTCTAAATTGTAATAAACTGAGGGTGGTTAATAAATAAAACTTTATGAAAAAAGCATGCAGGATCAAGTGTTTTAGTTGACTACAGCTGTATTGTACCCATTTTATGTGGTATAAAAGACAAGCGGGAGCTCATTACCATATGACAGTGCAGCTTGTATGTGGATTGGTTAATTAGAACACATTATCACAGCATTACAAATCCGATATTTAAGGAATTAATTTATGCAAAAAACAAGCTACTAACAATAACATTGGAGAATAGTATTGAAGGATCACCTTAATCCTTAGCATATTTAAGATTTTAATCAGATTTTGGAAATGTATTAATTTTATGAATGAGATTCTGCCCTAGTGGCCCAAGAGAGAACTGGTCAAAGAAAAACAATATATCAGAATATAGAGACTCCCCAGTGGAGAAAGTTGACTTAACGGTCTCCAGTGGTGAAAAGTAATTGAGTACATTAACACTCAAATACAGAAGAAGTAGAAAATTGATATACTTTTACTTGAGTATTCTTTGTTATTATGGCACATTCTCCTTCTAATACACTACATTTTAGAAAAAAATGTTTTACTTTTTACTTCTCTACATTTAAAATTTAGACTTTAAACTAACTATTTTGGTGAACTGATGATTTTTGAGGTTTAGACAGTTGGTTAGACAAAACAAGATATTGCAGATGTCACTGAGTTCTGGGTAAATGTGATGTGCATTTCTCACTATTTTCTTGTTTTACAAACCAAAACATGTATTAATTGATTAAGAAAGTAATCAGATTAATTCATTACGTCAACCTTATTTAAAAAGAATTAGCTCCCCCTCAGAAAATGTAAAAATTCTGCTTACACATTAATGTATTAGTAATACTAATCTAATGATACACTGTATTCAATTCACAGGGGGCATTTCTCTGCATTGTGTAATTTTACTTTAGATAAGCACATTTTCCTCATCATATTTAACATAATTTCACTTAAAAGAGTAAAGAGTAGAATTAAAGAGAGGGATAGATACTTCTACTTTAGAAAAGGATCTGAATACTTCCTCCTGAAATAATACAGGCTTATCAGTAGTTTGTTTTACTTTGAATCCTATCAAACCAGTACGTTCCCTGAATAATGACTGCAATTCCCAAAGAAGCAAAACAAATCTAAACAAACTCATCCACAAGGATAACTGCTGTCATCATGTTTCTCACCACAGTTACCCACTGGATAAGCAAATCTACTTATGCAAAAATCCTGCCAGAGAATGAATGAGAAGCAATCACATAGTGACTCTGAACCTCTGTTGAACTTTTCCCATAATTTAGCCAGGTTGTGTTCACACAACATTGGCAGTGCAGTCATTTCATTGAGTGCCCTCACAATGCAGTGGACCATGCAATCGTAAGAAGGGAGAGGATACAATGATCTTCTTCGTAATATCGGAGTCTGATTTAATTATAAATATATAATTATTCACCACTGTGCAGATTGCGGAAGGCAATTAGTTTAGCTTAGCATAAAGACTGGAAGCAGTGGGGAAAAAAGGCAAGATGCATTTTTATTTCTTTGGAGGTGCTAGTATGCAGATTTTTAACTGTGGTGAGAGCCAGTCTAGTTATTTCCCCCCACATCCAGTCTTTATGCTAAGCTAAGATTAATGCTTCCCTGGCTAAACCTCAATACTTAAAAGCACAGACTTATCTTCCTCACAACAGAAAGCAAATAAGAATATTTTTCAAAATGTCAAACTATTGCTTATAACAATATCTCATTTTCACTCAAGAGCCCAGCCAATAGTAGCTCATATTAGCAGTGTCAGCTCATATGCTGGCCAATAGGTAATAAAAATTACAGTACAGAAGCAATATGTTTGAAGTAATTTAGAAAGAGTGATGCTACAAGTTCATTTTTTTAACTTGAACAATGTCTTGCTCAGTACATAGCTGATCTTGTTTATAACTTACCCAAAAAAAAAAAATTAATTATTCAACATGATTGTGATTTATATAATGCAAAAAAAAAATGCAAAAAAATAAAAGCAATGTTAATGTAAGGCTTTTGAAACTAAAATATCAAAAGTAGTTTGATCTCAATAAGACTTTTTTTTTAAGTTTTGCATTCATCTGAAATTACATGGCCGTTATATTGTGAAAAGAGTTTCCCTATCAGTATGTATTTGGATGTTAGCTAATGTACATACATAGCATCTGCATTACTCGGGCATCCATCAGAGTTTCTCAAAAACCCAATGTGTCATTACAAGGTCTGGTTTAGTAAAAGCAGTAACACAAATCAAAGGTAGGACGCTGAGTGACGCCCTCTATCTGCCCCCCCACTCCTCAGAATGCATTGATAAAGGGCATGGGCGGCATAAATTTAGTGCTAAATGGCCAACTGTCATGTAGAAGGTGAAGGATCACATCACGTTGCAGGCATGAGCAGATGCCTGTGAAGGTCTAATGACGGTGACCGTGTCACCTTTGTGTGTGTGTGTGTGAGTGTGTGTGTGTGTGTGTGTGTGTGTGTATGTGTGTGTTTGTTCATATGCACATGCATGATCCTCAGACATAAAGCCCACACACCGGAATGTAAGAGAACGCCCACAGTATAAAATCTTTAGCATACATACAAATTGACTTATTTATTGATTTCACAGACCTCAAAATAAGTAATACTCGTGTAAAATAAAGGAGGACAAAGGGGAAAGTAGAGTGAAGCTGATTGGTGATGAAGATCCTGTTTGCCATTTCAGAGAAGTGTAAAGTACTGGTAATATAAGCCAGATGTGATGATGTAATGCATCCAGATCCATCAGAGTTAATTTAATGAAACTTAGATCACTTTCAAGGTTAAAAAAGGCAACACAACAACACATCAAGCCTATTAGCAATATTAGCACAAGCAAGGTGGCGTGAGGGAAAGCATATGTGTGTGTGTGTGTGAGAGAGAGAGAGAG
>NC_045740.1:3720034-3728563 GCF_008692095.1 Etheostoma spectabile
AGAGAGAGAGAGAGAGAGAGAGAGAGAGGGTAGACTGGGGGAGGAGGGTGGGCATTTGTTTCCCTGATTTGCGTAATGCAGAGTGACAACAGAAAGGGACTGAGAGCATTAATACGCCATCCATCATCAAGCTTACTGTTGACCGGTTCAAGCCACGGACGGACCAGACCTGCTTCCTAATGGGAACCAGACCAGGTGCCTCCAAGCATTTGGTGCATCAGCTGTCTCCGACTTAAATTAAATTAAAGACAATGACAGCTGTTTTATTGTCCATTTGGCTGTTATGTTCTTGAAGAGTTTAAGTAATGGTGGAAAAAAGGGATTTTGTATAGAATTCCTTTATGGTCCAAACCCAATAAGTATTGCCCCCCAGTAAAAATGTAGTCTAGACTGGCTGGACAGTCATCATAGTTATTTAATTAAATAAGAATTGTAACATTTGTTCCTTTTTTCAAGCCTCTCAAAGGTAATGCTTTGTCGTCTTTGTTCTATATTATTTTAAACTGAATATCTTTGGGATTTGTATTGTTGATTGGACAAAACAAGGGATTTGAAAATGTCACCTTGGGCTCTTAGAACTTGTTACAGGCATTTTTTTTCCATAGTCTTTGATATTTTATAGATCAACTACTGTACAGTTATTTGTTAAAATAATCAACTCGTGAATCGAAAATTATCCTTAGTTGCAACCCTGACATTTGTATTTCAGAAGAAAAGTTTTTGAATGCAAAACCGTTTTAAAGCTTTTCATCATCACAGGACTCGACCAAAACATGTTCAACCTGTAGGAGATTCTGTAAAGTTTTGGCAAAGTTTCTAAACTTATAACAACAATAACCAGCTCTTTGTTCTAAAAGCTGTAAAAAAAAAAAAAATATATATATATATATATATATATATATATATATATATATATATATGTATATATTTCTGAATGAGGAAATATCTCCAATCCAATAAATAACTAAGCAGACAAAGCCAGCCGAGGAGGGTGTGCCATTCTGCAAATCATAGCTTAAAGGCTTTATGAGATCATCTGATTCAACTTTCTACATAAACAGAGCGGCAGCTTCAGCAAAACAAACTGTTTAACCTTGCTGTGAATAGATTTGCATCCATTACAGTCAGACACAGTATTATGTGAGGAGGACAAAGAAAAAGACTACTTTTTATTTTTTTTCTTCCCCATGCGGAGGAAAGTCACATTAGTATCTTGGAGGATAAGCAAATTCATTAACAGCTTCTGGCAGCACGGGAGACAGGATTAACAATCCCTTTATGCTGAAATGTAATTGAAAATATGGCCCGTCTCATTTTTCACACAAATGTGATTGGATATGCTCCTGTTGTGTTGGGGTTAGCTGCAGTTAAGCCATAATTCGATTTTGAAACAACCATAGACATAGAACGTTACAGTCACCCGGTTAGGATAATGTCAAGCTTTATCATTAGAATGAATTGGTGAATGATTCCACAATAAGAAAAACAATGAATTTTGTTTTCCAATGAAAAGACAAATGGATGGCTTTTCAATATTCTAGATTATATTCACATCTTGACTGTATTGCAGTGCACAGCAAAGACCAATTAAACAATAATTAATGCAAGATTCAAACACTGCATTTGTTTTAACATATGCACCAATGACAGCTAAATGTGATAAACTGCAAAGGGAAAAGTCCTGCTGTTCCTTATATAAAAACACACAAATCACTGGCAATAAACAAAAATAAATGATATTATAGAAACATTCATTCATTCATTAATGGAAAGCACATTTTACACATGGGATGAACTCTTGGCTAGCTCAAGGTTGGTGGACAAGACACCGGGAATATTTCTTACTCAGCTGCCCAAGCATGTTATCAATTGGCTAAGCACATGCACTATATATTTTATCTTAACCTGCTTTCATCCTTTTGTGATGAACCTGCAAAAATACTAATCATGATGGACGACTGTCCCTGGCAGTGACACCGCCTTATTTCGTCAATAAGCAACAGTGGGCACAACATGCTAATCAACAGCATCCAATCCTAATCATTGTGACATTCAGGTACATCTACTCTCAGCTATCGTTTGCGATCAAAGGTCACTATAAGGACATGAGAAATGTAATGTGTGACATGCCAGGCGTATTTTATTATTTGACGAGAAATACTCTAGAAATCAATAGTGTGTCTGGGACCATGGAGCTATATAAGAACCCTGAAACTCCACCTGGCATTTCATAAAGAGATTGTATTCTAACTAGAAAAATGTAAGCACAACAGGCACATTCCATCTAAAAATGCAATTTCCAATCGTTCTGCTTGGTTATAAAAAAGGTATCTGGACTGTAAATTGGTGACAATATTCAAAATCAGGATTTATGATATTCAAAAAAAAACATCCAACAAAAATCTCCATCAAGTCATTTGTTTTTTCAAAGTTGACGTTCAGGAGCGGCTGTACACCCTAAATTGTCATCTTGCACGATTAAGCAAGCAAATCTCAGTTGGTTGCTGTGGTAATGGCATACAAGTGCAGACTTAAGAAAGCTGGTGAAGATGTGGAACCAAACACCACCATACAAGCCTAAAGAACGTGTATCCCACCTCCCTTCACACCGTGTAAGATCTACATGTGTATCGGCTGCTTCAGACAACATCAGTAGAGCAGATCCAACCACGGTATGGTTGTGTACTTTACTATACAGTAACACTTAGATTGCTTATCAAAGTGACAGCACAGAAAACTGCTTTAATACAACAAGTCACAGAACAAAAGAAGAAATAAAATGAAAAATCTATTTTGATAATCCATTATCCATTTCAGGCATTTTCCAAGCAACAGTAACAGTGAAATGCCAAATAATCTCTAACTCTAGCCTCTCAAATGAGAGCAGCTGCTTTCCTTTGTCATATATCATTGTAAACTCAATGTTTTGGGGGTTTAGAACTGTTGGTCCAAAGCTGTCATTGACATATTTTTGACATTTCATAATGATTAATCTATTATTTGAAATTAAAATTATGACAATTAGGTGAAAGATAAATACAGGACTGCATTGAAGATCACTAGTAGTACAGCATACTTTGGAATAAATGTTACATGTTAAATACGTGTGTCATCTAGTTACATGCAGCTTCTTGCAATTGGGGTCATACTGTATGTACTCAAGATTGTTGACCATTCACTTCCATTAACAACTATCATCCTGTTATTGGCATACTGTTTTTTTAAGATTATTTTTTCATCTACTCAGAACAGCAAATGTGTTCGGTGGCAGTGTTTTTTCACAACACATCTCTGGAAAAGAACTCTTTTTTTTGATGAGTGGGATGAAATGACCATCTTTTAGCCAACATTTCTATGGAGCCCCGAAAGGGTCACTGTGAGAATTTTTTTGAGGACTATTGGTGGATGAATAACAGGAGAAAATCCGCTCTCTGGAAATGCATCGCTAAGTCCTTTTGCCAATTGTGTTACATTGTAAGTTTAAATAAGATCAGAGAGAGATAAAGGGTCACGAACTGATGATGGCATTATTGGTTGGAATTTGTATGTACAAATACTGGTTGAATTACACACCATAAATAACCAACTTACTTTTAGAGTTAAAATCAATGAGGCTTTAATATAAAAGAAAAAAGCCTTCAGGTAAAACAGCTACTTTATTCTTTCATTATGACTTATGACACCAATATAAGTTTGCCACAAGTGTCCATCCACTATACAGGAAAGGTAGCAGAGACTTCTATAATGACAAATGGAGAAAATAATAACTCAATTTTCAGGATTGTTATGATCAATATTTAATCCATTGAGCAGGGCGAGCCTTCAGGAGGGAGGCGGCAGGTTATCTCAGAAACACAATGCGGAGGCCATCTTCTCTGCAGGTGGCCTGAGAGCCGCCTGATTGGCAGCCACTGATAGAGCATGCCATGATAAGACACCAGCATTGGTGGCTGATGCACCACCACCCACTGACCCTTCATTGTTTCTGCCATCAAGCTTGGCACAGTGCTGATCCTCTGATAAGGACAAAGATTTTACTGCTGTTTTTTACTGTGATTGGACAAAAAGAAGAAGAGGAAAAATAGCATAGACACCTAAATAGAGGGGGAGGAGTAGCTGAGGCACAACCTTGTGTGTTTGTAGTTATTGGCTCATGAATCAATATGGCTTTTCTTATACAAAAAGACCCGGCTGTCATTGAGAGTGAGTATCTATCACTTCCACCTGGAGCTGGGTTGCAGTGGCAAGGTCACTGTTGATAGCCTCGCATTGGTTTGTGAGAGGAGACTGAATGAAGGGGATGACAGCCAAGCGATATGAGGAATATAGCTCATATAACTCATCTTATACACGACCAATAGCAATGGCCCTGATTATAAGGGGTGATTTACTGTATCCCCAGCTCAGGGCTCATAAACATCCAGGCACAGGACACTGCATATGGTCCCTGTTTTATGTTGATTTTTTGCACCATTAGGTCTATTTGCTGACCTGCAGATCGAATGAGTGGCAATAAAACATGGCGTCCGGGGTTTATTAAGCATTCAACGCAGTTTTTTAACAACATCTGCTGAATAAACTGTATGCAAGGATGAGTAAAGGATTTCTAACTCAATTGTAGGGGCAAAGCCACATCAAATTCAGGTCAGAGACAATTTATTTTGGGTTTTTTTATAAGAAAACAAAGACAAATTTATTTTTTATTCTTGTAGAAAGTCAGCGGTACTACTGGGGACTGAATGTCAAAGTATATGTAAGTCAAAGCCCTTCCAAGGCCTGAAGTTTGTTATTCTCAAAAAAAGGGAATCAATTTCTTCTTCTTTTTTTCTCATTGCCCTCCTTTAGAGTACTGTTCAGACAATGAAACTACATGACATTGTTGTGGAACAAGTTGCAGAGAAACATAATGTACAGTTTTTACAGGATCAGTGTTCTAATATTTCTTTGTTGGCTATAAGAATAATGCACAATAATAAATGAAAATGACATTTCCTGTGGAGCTGCAGGTTGGATTCAAACCTGCAGCCCTGTCATCAAGGACAAAGCCTCTACCACTAGTCCACCCTGGGGCAAGTGTGTGTGTGTGTGTGTGTGTGTGTGTGTGTGTGTGTGTGTGTGTGTGTGTGTGTGTGTGTGTGTAAATTAACCGTAATGTTGTGTTGTATAAGTATAGGCTTTGCCCTCTGAGGGCTACGCTATTGGGTTCATCCCTTCGCGCATGTGCAGTTGTGAAGATTTTCTTTCCTGCCCTTGCATCCAGCACGGGCCCCAACTACGTCCACCAATGATGTATATAACATGAGCGCACCCGTTGTCTGTTTCCCTATTTTTCTTGAAGCTAGCAGTATGAAGACCTCCAATTCCAACAATGTTAACCTCTGTACCAGCTGCCGGACCGGCTACATCCTGCTGTCAGATCTCCACACTCGCTGCGAGTCCTGCATCTGTGCCGCTCACGCCGGCCTGGCACTCACCCCCAATGTGTCCTGCCAGTTCCGCGCCCTCCTGCCATCTAAAGAGCATTACAGCAGGCGGAAGCTTTACTGGCTTGTCAAGTAGGGGAATGACAGCTGGGCAGACCAACGGGACCCTGTCAACACTCTTGGATCTGCCAGAGGAGGATGCCTTCGATGGCTCGACTCCCTTGGATAACGCCTCCGTCACAGTCTTTCCTGTCCCTCCTCCCCGTTGGGAGGACAGGAGCTCATAACAGCAAAGGATTACAGAGTCCCTCTACGGCGACTGTCTCCGTCCCAGGAGAAGAGCACCACACCAGTGGCTTTCTCTTCTTCTCTGCATCTGCGGCCGCTGGATCTTACGTTTCACCTCGAACTCAGACAGGCTCACTGGCACACCCATAGGCAGTATGCGAAGCTAACCACACTGTGCAGCATTGACAGACTCACACACACACACTCAGAGGTTGTGTTGTAGCCTACTCAGTCTTTCTCCACCTCCCAGCTGATTACTCTAGCTACCATCTTTTTCTGCGGCTGGTAGAGTGATACTCACTGCTGTGTAAACAACTGTCACAGAGGCATAGTAGTGTAACCATGCCCAATAGAGGGCTTAGCCAAACTTTAGCAATTTAACAGTCAACAACGCCACCTTGGGACTTTTACCCAAAGAGTTTAAAATTTAATTTCAGTTGATACTAATCCCGGGGACTCCCACTAAAACCCAGTACCCGAGAGATCATAACCCCACCTGCCTCACCCCGTATGAGTTCTGGGAGCCAATGAAGGTTAGGGTGGCACCCTGCGGTGGTCCTTGAAGTTCTTCTGAAAGTGGTAGTACCACTGCTACACGCCTCCTCCCGTGGGCGAGGGGAACCAGAGACTGGACTTCCACTTGCGGATCACTTTTTGGTGCTGTTATGTGTGACTTTGGCTGAGCAATGGTAGGTTGGTTCAGTACAGGTGTCTCCAGTAGTATCCTTACTCCGTGTTCATCTAAATCTTCTCATGCCTCACTCTTTACAACGCTTGCCGGAAGGGTCCCATGAACCAAGCTGAGAGTGTATAGAAACGTAGGTTGGTTTGAGCATGGTTCAGTGCATTTTTCTAATGTGTGTTGGGTCATGCAATGGTGCTATGGAATGGACTACTACACCAGGCTCAGGTATTCTTATCACTTCAACAACTGTGGACCCCCAGGCATCCTGAATTTTATTCCAACCCCATTTCGTGTGATCCCGCATGTAGACCTGCTGGTGCATCTCCAATGGTTTACTCAGTGTCAATTGGTCATGTCTCTCCTTCCTCTCCCTGGCTGCAGCCTCCATCCGATCAATCCATCTGCAGGCATCGTTGATGTTCCTCCACCCATTCACACACACGTCCTGTTGTTTGTTGTGGTAGGTGGCCCAGAAGGAAGTCCAAAAGGTAAGTGGGGTTCCTGGCCAAACATACAAAAGAAGGGGGAACTCACCAGTTGACTGTTGGACGGTGGTGTTGTAGTTTAACACAAGCTGGGGAAGGTGCCTGAAGGTCAGCAGAGGTACGAGAAGGCAAAGCGATTACAGCAGACTGCACAGCAAGATGAAGCTTACCCTCTCTGGTGGCTTACTGCAAGGTTGCAGGTAATGCTGTCCCAGGCAGGGCTTGGTCCAAGCTTTGAGTGGCTCCTACCACGGGTAGTCTTGACAGTGCCATAACATACCAAACACTGTAATCAAAAGCAGACAGTTCAGCCACCCAGCGTTGCTCAGTAGCGCACAACTGTGCAGTGTGAAGATTATTACAAAGGATTATTGTCAGTCCAGACCACACATTTTTGGCCCCACAAATACTCCTAGAGCTTTTCGGTCATGGCCCACTTCATTCCCAGAAACTCCAACTTCATAGAACTGTAGTTTTTCTCCTCAGGGTGTAGGCTTCGACTGTCATAGGCCACGAGCCTCACTTTCCCATCTTGTTCCTGCGACAGCACTGCACCCAAACCACTGTGACTAGCAACGACCTCAAGGATGAAGGTTAGAGAGAAGTTAGCAAAAGCCAAGGTGGGAGTTCTCATTAACTGTCCTTTCAGTTCCTGAAAACTAGGGATGAGAGAGTACAGCATTATCTGTATCTGTTTACCACATGAATTATCTGTACTCGGACTGGGCGGGGCCTAAAGGAAGTGGTCAGATTTAACCCAGAATTGGGTTGTGGTTGTCTTGAATGGGCGGGGCTTTAACCGGTATGTTATTTTAAGCATGCAATTGATAGGGTGATCAAAATTGTTATTATTTATGCTGTTAGAAAAAATTTCCATGACAGCATCAGCATTGAGCTTCATTGGTGTTGTCATGGTAAAAAACAAACTAATAGGCCTACAGTATATAACAAGTTTTGCAACAATAAATACAACAATGTGCTTGCAATTATTAAGTAAAATGGAATGAACAAGAGTTTTCATACTCAACAATATACCCTTTATTTTTAACTTTTAATTTTTCTATGATCAGTGTGATGATTTATTTATTTTTGGTTCTTTTTTTTCACACCAGGTCTGTGTGAGTGTGTGGTGTCTGTGAGTGAGTAAGAGATACACAGAGAGAGAAGAGGAGGGAGAGAGAGAACAAAGAGAGGAGAGGGGGCGGGGGGTTGGATTGTGTTTGTGTGTGTAACTTAATTGTAATATTATTCATTTATACCGCAACTGCCTTTTATTTTTTAATAACACAGCAAGTTTCAGACACTCAAAAAGACTGGTTAGAGAAGCAGGCAGTTTAAAAAAAAAAAAAAACTCTGACGGCAGAGATGCAACGGAGGTGCATTCTACCAAGCACTATGTCTGAACAAACCCCACGTTACCAGAAGTCTCGGTTACTAGGTACTAGTTCAAACCGAAGTATAAAACAAACCTGAAGCTTGAAGAAACCCTAAATGTTAACGGGAAAGCCCCGCAGACCTGAAGGGGAGAGAGCTTTTTCACTTCTCGGTGTCCTGAGTGCGTGTGAGCGGAGCAGCACACAGCAACACAAAAAATCTGTGTGTGTAGGGAGGGGCGCTGGGACTAGCCTATCACAGAATAGTGTAAGGG
>NC_045740.1:3728588-3732891 GCF_008692095.1 Etheostoma spectabile
AATTAACCGTAATGTGTGTTGTATAAGTATAGGCTTTGCCTCTGAGGGCTACGCTATTGGGTTCATCCCTTCGCGCATGTGCAGTTGTGAAGATTTTCTTTCTGCCCTTGCATCCAGCACGGGCCCCAACTACGTCCACCAATGATGTATATAACATGAGCGCACCGTTGTCTGTTTCCCTATTTTTCTGAAGCTAGCAGTATGAAGACCTCCAATTCCAACAATGTTAACCTCTGTACCAGCTGCCGACCGGCTACATCCTGCTGTTCAGACTCACACTCGCTGGAGGCGATCTGTGCCGCTCACGCCGGCTGGCGCACCACCCAATGTGTCCTGCCAGTTCCGCGCCCTCCTGCCATCTAAAGAGCATTACAGCAGGCGGAGCTTTTACGGCTTGTCAAGTAGGGAATGACAGCTGGGCAGACCAACGGGACCCTGTCAACACTTTGGATCTGCCAGAGGAGGATGCCTTCGATGGCTCGATCCCTTGAAACGCCTCGCTCACAGTCTTCCTGTCCCTCCTCCCCGTTGGAGGACAGGAGCTCATAACAGCAAAGGATTACAGAGTCCCTCTACGGCGCTGTCTCCGTCCCAGGAGAAGAGCACACCAGTGGCTTTCTCTTCTCTCTGCATGCGGGCCGCTGGATCTTACGTTTCACCTCGAACTCAGACAGGCTCACTGGCACCCATAGGCAGTGCGAAGCTAACCACACTGTGCAGCATTGACAGACACACACACACAATCAGAGGTGTGTTGTAGCCTATCAGTCTTCTCCACCTCCCAGCTGATTACTCTAGCTACCATCTTTTTCTGCGGCTGGTAGAGTGATACTCACTGCGTGTAAACAACTGTCACAGAGGCATAGTAGTGTAACCATGCCCAAAGAGGGCTAGCCAAACTTTAGCAATTAACAGTAACAACGCCACCTTGGGACTTTTACCAAAGAGTTTAAAATTAATTTCAGTTGATACTATCCCGGGGACTCCCACTAAAACCCAGTACGAGAGATCATAACCCCACCTGCCTCACCCGTTGAGTTCTGGGAGCCAATGAAGGTTAGGGTGGCACCTGCGGTGGTCCTTGAAGTTCTTCTGAAAGTGGTAGTACCACTGCTACACGCCTCCTCCCGTGGGCGAGGGGAACCAGAGACTGGACTTCCACTTGCGGATCACTTTTGGTGCTGATTGTGTGTTTGGCTGTAGCAATGGTAGGTTGGTTATCAGGTGTCTCCAGTAGTATCCTTATCCGTGTTCATCTAAATTTCTCATGCCTCACTTTACAACGCTTGCCGGAAGGGTCCCATGAACCAAGCTGAGAGTGTATAGAAACGTAGGTTGGTTTGAGCATGGTTCAGTGCATTTTTCAATGTGTGTTGGTCATGCAATGGTGGTATGGAATGGACTACTAAACCAGGCTCAGGATCTTATCACTTCAACAACTGTGGACCCCCAGGCATCCTGAATTTTATTCCAACCCCATTTCGTGTGATCCCGCATGTAGACCTGCTGGTGCATCTCCATGGTTACTCAGTGTCAATTGGTCATGTCTCTCCTTCCTCTCTGGTGCAGCTCCAGATCAAATCCATCGCAGGCATCGTTGATGGTCCTCCACCCATTCACACACACGTCCTGTTGTTTGTTGTGGTGGTGGCCCAGAAGGAAGTCCAAAAGGTAAGTGGGGTTCCTGGCCAAACATACAAAAGAAGGGGGAACTCACCAGTTGACTGTTGGACGGTGGTGTTGTAGTTTAACACAAGCTGGGGAAGGTGCCTGAAGGTCAGCAGAGTACGAGAAGGCAAACGATTACAGCAGACTGCACAGCAAGATGAAGTTACCCTCTCTGGTGGCTTACTGCAAGGTTGCAGGTAATGCTGTCCCAGGCAGGGCTGGTCCAAGCTTTGAGTGGCTCCTACCACGGGTAGTCTTGACAGTGCATAACATACCAAACATGTAATCAAAAGCAGACAGTTCAGCCACCCAGCGTTGCTCAGTAGCGCACAACTGTGCAGTGTGAAGATTATTACAAAGGATTATTGTCAGTCCAGACCACACATTTTTGGCCCCACAATACTCCTAGAGCTTTTCGGTCATGGCCCACTTCATTCCCAGAAAACTCAACTTCATAGAACTGTAGTTTTCTCCTCAGGGTGTAGGCTTCGACTGTCATAGGCCACGAGCCTCACTTTCCCATCTTGTTCCTGCGACAGCACTGCACCCAAACCACTGTGACTAGCAACGACCAAGATGAAGGTTAGAGAGAAGTTAGCAAAAGCCAAGGTGGGAGTTCTATTAACTGTCCTTTCAGTTCCTGAAAAACTAGGGATGAGAGAGTACGACATATCTTGTATCTGTTTACCACATGAATTATCTGTATCCGTATCTGTACTCGGACTGGGCGGGGCCTAAGGAAGTGGTCAGATTTAACCCAGAATTGGGTTGTGGTTGTCTTGAAATGGGCGGGGCTTTAACCGGTATGTTATTTTAAGCATGCAATTGATAGGGGATCATAAATTGTTATTATTTATGCTGTTAGAAAATATTTCCATGACAGCATCAGCATTGAGCTTCATTGGTGTTGTCATGGTAACAAACAAACTAATAGGCCTACAGTATATAACAAGTTTTGCAACAATAAATACAACAATGTGCTTGCAATTATTAAGTAAAATGAATGAACAAGAGTTTTCATACTCAACAATATACCCTTTATTTTTTAACTTTTAATTTTTCTATGATCAGTGTGATGATTTATTTATTTTTGGTCTTTTTTTTTCACACCAGGTCTGTGTGAGTGTGTGGTGTCTGTGAGTGAGTAAGAGATACACAGAGAGAGAGAGGAGGGAGAGAGAGAACAAAGAGAGGAGAGGGGGCGGGGGGTTGGATTGTGTTTGTGTGTGTAACTTAATTTGTAATATTATTCATTTATACCGCAACTGCCTTTTATTTTTTATAACACAGCAAGTTTCAGACACTCAAAAGACTGGTTAGAGAAGCAGGCAGTTTAAAAAAAAAAAAAAACTCTGACGGCAGAGATGCAACGGAGGTGCATTCTACCAAGCACTATGTCTGAACAAACCCCACGTTACCAGAAGTCTCGGTTACTAGGTACTAGTTCAAACCGAAGTATAAAACAAACCTGAAGCTTGAAGAAACCCTAAATGTTAAGGGAAAGCCCCGCAGACCTGAAGGGAGAGAGCTTTTTCATTCTCGGTGTCCTGAGTGCGTGTGAGCGGAGCAGCACACAGCAACACAAAAAATCTGTGTGTGTAGGGAGGGGCGCTGGGACTAGCCTATCACAGAATAGTGTAAGGGAGAGGCGCTGTGACTAGCACTGTGACTAGCCTATCACAGAACGGAGACACAGTCAATGGAGACTTTCATTGAATCCGAGTACAGATATTGACCTGCATTACTCGTATAATACTTGTACTCGGCAAAAGTGCTTTATCCGTACCGGATACTCGTTTCAGCCGGGTACTCGGCTCATCCCTACTGAAAACTCATCTCGCAGTTCTCCAACCAGGCCCCCTCCAGTAATGCGCTCCGGCCTTTTCGAGTCCTTGTTGCTGAGAGTTCAGCCACCAGATGATGCAGCCAGTTTGAAAAACCTAACCACAAACTGTCTGTAATATCTAGCAAAACCTAAGAAGGATCGGAGCTCAGAGACATTAGTGGGGTCAGGCCAGTTAGCCACTGTTGAGATCTCACTTGGGTCAGTTGAAACACCTTCTTCAGCAATCAGATGGCCCAGGTACTGGACTTGTTTTTTAAAGAAGGAACACTTCTCCAAGTTTGCCTTGAGCCCCTCCGGTTGCAGACAGTTCAGCACCAGATCCAGATGACTCAGATGCTATGTTACACTGGAAGAAAACACAATGATGTCATCTAGATACAACGGTGACAGTGCTGTGCTCCAAACATCCTTTCCATAATGCGCTGGAATGTGCCTGGCGTGTCACACAGTCCAAATGGCATTCAAATAACCCGAAGGGTGTACACAAGGCAGTCTTTTCCTTGTCTTTTTCTGGTACTAGTACTTGATTATAACCCCTGGCTAAGTCCATGGTGGAGAACCATTTTGCTCCTGACAGTACATCCAGGGACTCATCTATTCGGGAAAGAGGGAAAGCATCTCTCTGGGTCTTGCGGTTTAGCTGCCGGTAGTCAACAAACAGTTGAATGCTGCAATCTTTATTTCCAACCAGGACAATGGGGAGGCGTAGGGGCTACTACTCTCTCGGATACCCATACCATACCAACTTTATTTGTTAAGCACTTTACAACAACCAAAGTTGACCAAAGT
>NC_045740.1:3732916-3761909 GCF_008692095.1 Etheostoma spectabile
GCTGTACAGAAATAAACAAAACAATTATATAATAACCATACAATTAAAAACACACAAAGTAGCAATAAAACAAAGTAAAAAGAAGTCAACATCTTACTATGTGTCAAAAGCCAAAGAAAAAGATGGGTTTTAAGAAGGGTTTAAAAACAGATAAAGAGAGGCCGTTTATACATGCAAAGGCAGATCATTCCATAGTCTAGGGGCAGACACAGCAAAGCCACGGCCCCTTGAGCTTACGCTAGTTTTAGGCACAGTCAGAGCAGCTGATCATCTGACCTGAGAGCGGACGGGTTTATAAGGGTGTAGAAGCTCAGAGAGTATGGCGGGCAAGACCATTTAGTGATTTAAAAGCAAATAACAGAATTTTAAAATGGATCCTAAATTGAATAGGAAGCCAGTGTAGTGAAGCTAAAATCGGGGAGATGTGCTCATGTTTACGTGTGCCCGTTAAAAGACGTGCTGCTGCATTTTGTATCATCTGGAGACGGGTGATGGAGGACCCACTAACCCCCACATAAAGTGAATTACAGTAGTCCAGCCGTGTAGTTATAAAGGCATGGATTGCAGTTTCAAAATGTTGCCTTGACAAAATTGGCTTTATTTTGGCCAGTTGCCTCAAATGAAAGAAGCTTGATTTGACAACTGCTTTGATTTGATTGTCAAATTTAAGCTCAGGGTCCACTTTAACTCCTAGGTTTGTAATGTTAGATTGAATATAGGGTGCCAAGGAGCCCAAATCTACAGGCAGGGTCCCAGTGGTGCCTCCAAAACCTCACTTCTGTTTTTATCATTGAACTTAAAAGTTCAGAGCCATCCAGGCTTTTATGTCGTCAAGACAATTGAATAGTTGTCCAACTGAGTTTGGTTTTCTTTTTAAGAGGTACATAAATCTGACTGTCTCTGCATAACAGTGGAAAGAAATGCCGTACAAGATAACCTGGGCTCAGTAACTAGCGTATATGAGCTTTCACTGCCTCATATCAGAAGGGGGAATAAGTTGATACTCTGCCTTAAAGGCGATCATTCAGTAAGGGATGTCATGGCAATAAGATTGGTAAAGCAACAGTCACTCTCCCAAGAGAGAAAACGTCTCGTATTTTGACAACAATGTTCTAACCTGGTCTTGTCAGCCTCGGAAGAACCTCTAAGTCAAGGTTCCTGATATGCTCATGCACGGGCTAAACTCCCCCTGAGATTTTACTGTGGCCGTGACTTGCTCACCACAACCTCACTGACACCTGTTGGTAAGCTCAAAAATCCTGCTTCTGTCAACTAACCTAGTGGGCAACAAGATTAAAGAGTGACTGCTAACTGTATTTAACCTACTGGTTACAATAGCACAGATACAGATCGTGTTCTATATGTATGGTGGTGAATGCCTCTCTTAATCACGCTCTGATGCAGGGGAAGCTCTATTGCTATGGCCTTTTACCCCGGCTATGCCAGTGGGATGAGGAGAGCCCTAGGTTGCTATGGCAACAAACAACATGTGAACTCTATGTTCTATGGTCAGTAGGAGCAAGCGCCGTCCAGACATCTTTCTCCCACGGCTATGCCAGTGGGATGTGGAAAACAATGACCGTGATCGCTCCCTTCAATATGGCGGTGACCGGCACAACACACTATGGGCTGGACAATACAATCACACGTCTCGCTCAGCGGCGGAATGGGCTCCGCGTGCCTTGCTGACCATGTCTATGAACAAACAGACATGCGTGCCCTGCTCTCAGAGCACAGCGCAGCATGGATAGCCTGACACACATGAACTCATGGACGTCAAAGTAATAACACGGGCTTCACACTCCAGTTCGCCTCCCCCCGCCTTGCTTGGGGATGTGTTGGAGACAACTGTGTCATCTCAGACAAAGAAGAACCATAACGTCAGAGATAGAGGAGCGCAAATACCGGGCTTCACCATAGACTGGCAAAAGGGTTCACTGGTCCCCACACAATTGATAGTTCATCTGGGCATGGACATAAACTCGATTGTCATGACAGCCAGGCTGTCAGCGCCAGAACAGTGATCCTCTGTTGACCCACACCAGCCAAACGTGACAGGTGTCAACGCGTCTGTTGACGTCTCCTCACATAGAAAAAACCCAGGGGGATTTATCACTACCGCCTTAATCTCATTCACCACAATTAACAGGGGCACCCCAATTGACGGCAAGGGATGTCATACGGTGCAGGTACCGAGAGACGTGTCCCTTACTGGTCTGAGGAGGAATGCAGAAACCACAGGTGAGGGAGAGAATTGCCACCTCCTCCTCTCCCCCACCTTAACTGCCTGGAACTGTCTGTGGTTCCCTAAGTTTGATACAGTTTTCTACTGTGGCCCCACAGTCATTTGCTGTCCCTTAAGGCGGATACATCCGGGGTTTTGAACCGGCGGCAGACCTAGTGTTTGGGAGGGCCCTCTCACAACGAGTGGCAATTGAATACCACTATTGTTCAGAAGCTATGGAGCAGGTTCTGGGAAGCAGAGCGGATCTCTTCGTCTCAAGAGAAAACACAATGTACGCACTGTGGTTTTCTTTGAGCACAAGGGACAATCCACCATTTGGCGTAGACGTTTCCTCCCACCAGAGCCTCCTATATGCTTTTCTCCAGTCCCTCTGATCCATCGCATCCAGGAGGAGAAACTGTCAGCCATTCTAGTGGCACCATGCGCCTAGCGCTCCTGGTTCCTGACCCTGGTTCAGCTGCCCCCAGGCAACTTCCATGGCACAGGGACGCTCTGCCACAGCAAACAGCGCATCATTTCTCCACTGCTCTCACTATGCAGAAAACAGGACCAAGCACCCACTTTCTTGAGCGGCGCCGTCAGACATTGCCCCTGCCCCACCCACTCCCCCTGGTGATATCCAAGAGCTGTGGGGCGGGTGCTGAGTGAGAACGCTGCAGAGACTAGCTTTCCCATGTTGGTGCATGCATCCGGAGCGCTAGAGCATTTCTACCCAGTATGTTACGCAGAACGTTGGTCTACCTTCCAGCGTTGGTGCACAAAGACAGGGAGTATCACAGTGCACCCTGCCTCTCTTGTTGACTTCCTCCAACACAAAAAATATAAAAATAAAATAAGGGGTCAGGCAAAGAAAACCCACTGTTTGTTCTCACCCCCCAATAGGACCTAGCCCTGATGCTTCAAGCTTGGGGAAGCCTCCTTTCGAGCCTCTGCACAAGAATCTCTTAGGCTGCTGTCACTGTATCCGTTTCTATCTGGTGATATGTCTGAGCCCTCGATGACCCACTCGGTCCTATCCACACTCAACGTTGCATGTGTGTTCTGCCTGCTGTCCCATAAATTGACAATCATGATGCAATTTCTCACAACTGCATGCCCTATTATGGAATAATGTCGTTGCATGTGTGTTCTGCCTGCTATCCACCCCCTTCTACACGCGTGCTGGGAGAAAAGCAACTTATGTCAAATCATGACAAATTATTCACTAACCATGCACACCTGCAATCATGACCTGAGTCATTACCATGGTAGGTCTTTTTTAATCAGAACAACAGACTTATACAATCTCCTGCAGTGCATTGGGGGAATAGTAATCTAGTGTTCTGCTTGTGGGCCCTGTTGCAGGTGGCATTGTCTACATCAGCTTTACCCTAACCCAATAGGGTCAGGTCTTAGAGAACAACACCTATAAGAAATAGAATGAAGTTTGAATTGTAACTCCAGATTCTTTGAGATAGGCTGGCCTCTAAGATCGGGCCACTGCCTCCCTAACACTGGCTGAAAAAAATGTCAGATGTTGGGAAACAAACCACTGGTCCGCTCATATATATACAGCATTGGCGACACAAGAGCAGTAAAGAAAATCTTCAAACTGGCATGCGCAAAAGGATGAACCAATAGAGTCCGCTCTTAGAGGGCAAAGCTATGCTCATAGAAATTGGAGTTCAATTCGTAACTATTGTTAATTTACATGATATTGTCTGTAGTTGCAATTTATCTGGCAAAAATTCTACGTCATGCTTAGTTTTATGGCCATGTTTGTGAAGACTGAGGAGATGGGTTTTATCTGTGTAATCAGCAACGACCTTGTCACCTGTGTCAAACTGCTGCCTTTAAGGGACCAAAGAGTGACCTACGAAAAGAAGACTCAGACGGAACTAAACTATAGGTGGCATAAGTAAACTGCCCTCATTGTGAGCGCCAGAATTCTTCTGAACGTATTGTATATAATTGATAGATTAAAAATAAAAAAATGCTGAAATTGCAGTTACAACTAAAAATTCTGAAATTAACACTAAATTAGACAGCGATTTCACAGAAACAATAGAATATAGTCCAAACTGCAAACATAAAGCAAAAGCTGATTTCATGAATGGTTTAAAGGGTTGATAGAATGCAAAACCGATTTAACCTTGTCATAGGTGAATAACGACGTTCAGTGGGTAAATAGCCAACATAAAAGCTTTAAATCCCATTGACATGCCTTTCCTCTGAAAGTCCCACATTTTGAACTGCCGCTGAAAACGGGCGAATCCCAACAAAGCCAAAAGTGACGTCAGGATCTCAGAAGCATTGCTTTGTCACGCCCATGGACGTATAAGGAGAACGGTCCAGCCCAACAACAACAACAGGCCAATGACCTCGAGACAGCTCCTAATGAGCTAGCGTTAGGTCGATTAGATGTCCGACTGAGAACGCTGCTCCGTACTCTGACGGGATTTACTAAGAGAAAGTTTGGAATATTTCCCAGGATATTGACATGAACCAGGTTGTAAATGCAGAGTTCCAGTCTGTACAGGGAACGGAGAACTTCTCATAGCTAGTCTCCCAAGGAAGTAACACGTCGACGGACAGGCTGCTGTTTATAGGAGATCCTGTGAACTTTTCCCCCAAAGACATTTTCAAAACTTCGGAAATTTAAAGCAGGATTTGCTAACTGCGGTTGCTGTCTGGTCATCCCAACATGATTTCGTCCTAACAGTAACATTGCAATGCTAACGTAGCCTGTAGCTAGCAAGGCTGAATGTGTTTGATGTAATGGCAAAGGGGCTAACGTTTCATTTTCCTAACGTTTCCATTCGATAAATACCCGTGTTGTCATGTAGTCCATCTATAGTTCACCATGCATGTTGGTCCACTTTGGTAGGTTAATTTTTATTGTATTTCAGCAAGAAAGCTAACTGCAGCTGAGTAGAATCCTGATAGTTTGGTTGCGAGCTAGCGTTAAGCTGTAACGTTACTCAGCTAGCTAGCTAGCTATAGCATCCCGTTAGCTTCGACAACAGAACTAGAAACGTTATCATTTCATATGATATCGAGTCAATCTCGTGAAAACGGTGTGTATATAGACTGCAATGTATTGATTTGCAGTTTTTTTTATTTCAGAGCACATCACAAGAAAGTCAAGACACGAAAGATGCAGCTTGCTAAACAGATGCTCAGAGTGTGTCATCTCGGGGGACACAACTGTCTCATAAGACATCAAGACCTCACATATCATACAAGGTAACCTTTCTACTTATTCTTACAAAACCAGACGTCTTATGGTGTTTGTGTAGCATTGTGACTGTGTAGCATTTAGCAGAGCAGTGTTATCTAACAATGTTACCATGATGAGTGAGGGACTTTTATCAAATATGTGAGCCTTTCACAACACATTAGTGAACTATTTAAAGAGGAATAGAACTATCATCTGGATCATCACTGATTGGTCTGATCTCAATCAATTGCAGTTCTTTTGTGGGGGAGGCTGGTGAAAATATTTGACAATAGCAGGAAGTGTTTGTATACAAAAGGTATGACTGAAGCTAGATGTGTGTTGAAGATGCCTTTGCAGGCATGTACCGCCCTATGAACTTTGTCATTCAACAATACAATTCTTTAGAAAGGCAAATGTGAATGGGGGACAAATTGTCTGCAGAAACTGTTTTGTTCATGAAGGAGTGAGACATGAGCAAGGTCCTAGAGACATCAGGCCTATTGCCGGCCATCTAAATGTAAATCATTTCAGTTTTAAGCTGCTCCACTGTAAGACACTTGTAAGACAATGCTTTTGCTGTGAGTTAACTGGAGTATTTGCTTGTGTTTGTAAAAGGTGATACAGTTATGTTACAAAATTTTATGTTTTTTGTTTCAGGTTGTACTTGCAGCCACAATGGAGACAGACCAGGGGAAACTATGTACAGAAGTCTGTTCCCAAGGCCAAAAGGGGAGGTTACACCGTCACACAAGTGAAGACAGAGCAACAATTTGTAAGTTTTAATATTTTTTTTATTACAAACCAAAAATAAAAATGTGCGTCATATAGGCACTAACCTAACTTTTCACACACTTCAACAACAAATCTGAATGTGCAATGGTATGGTGCTAAAAATGACTTTTCACACACAAAAAAGGCTATGTCTTAGACCTGATGCAACTGGTGTCCGCAGATTCATGGGCCCCAGGACCGTGGGCTCAGCTCGACAGGCACCCAACCCACATACTGCCCTGAAGCATCCGAAACTCCCTCGTATACGCAGCACAACACAAGAGGGGATCACGACACGAACACTATACCAAGAAAATCCCCAGCACCAGCGCACCAAGTCCTTAGGCCATGTGTCTGCATGCCTGCAAAGAGAACGGGTGTTGTGGGACAACCACATTTTTATCTTTTAGATTTCAAAGTAATGATGATTGTTTTAAACTAATAAAGTTTTTCATTTTGTTGTCTTGATTTACTGTGTTTTTGTAATAATGCTGAACCAATAATCAATGGGTATTGTTATAGAACTGCACCAGCGGTATCACATGGCCTCACCTTTCCTCCCTCTGATTCTCAACTGGCCCATGGTCAACTCTAGTAATATTCATTGCATTTTGCAAAGATATTTATTGAGGCACAGATGAAGGCCAGATGGTGAGTCGTAAGGTTATCCTCCCTCAGAACCTGGGTCTTCTTTCATGACCTGTAAAAAAAACCATGAGATTGTTTTATTTCATATGTGAATGAGCAGGAACCATAAAGTAGCTTGAGTTAATGTATCTAGTTTGTTACTGAGGTATTTATTGGCAACATTTTCTCTCTCTGGGGCATTTTGTGCACAGTTCCACAAGAACACCTGCCAGGTAAGATGTAGCACCAGTAGTTGTAATTTACATATTACTACATGTAAGAAGGTAATATCTCAAAGGCAGATCAATCAGCGGATAGTACTTCAAGATAACATTTGACCAACTGACACAGGCGAGAGTAGTTATAATGCTTTAGAGTAGCATACAAACAGAAATAGTAGTCTCCTGGTCCAGCTAAATGGACGTCCTGTTGTAGATTAAATATCTATACGTTGATATCATTTGTAACTCATAATCACAACAGAGACTGTCGTGTGAGCAGCTCTATGAACTAGACATCTTGACCGAAACTGCGAGGGTAAAAGTTAGTAAAATATGTGTCCGTGTGCCCATTAACTTATGTTGCTTACGATATACAAACAAGCTAATACAAAGAGTTATTCTTAGACTACAACACTGACGTGTGAGTATTACACTAGTGTAAACACGGACGGCAAATGGTGGGCTATGTGTTGAAAATGACAGTAGTAATACATGCTAATTGACCAAACTTACCAGTCTGAAGATCATTTCCAATCTCTGGCAAGTGGATCCTCTACATCAGATCTTCCTCAGATTCAGCTCAAATTAGATCGTAACCAGCTATCTCCACCTTGGATGTTTTAGTCATGTTTTGTGTCGCGCAAAGACTCATTGCACAACAAACCAATCAGCGCGCATCTAATTTAAATTTATGAGCAGCCATATAAGGCAGAACAACCTCTCCGTTTCAGGCCAGGTCAATTACGAAGAGGTGGTGTGAGGGCCAAAGAACGCAAAAGACACATTTTCCCCACAAATGTTACATACCCTCAGGGACATCAAGGAACGCGTGATATACGCTATACAACCATTCTCAGTCACCCTTTAAAGTTTGAATTGCGTCTGTAGGTTATAAGTATGAGGGATGAAGATAGATTTTAAATAGAGAGGATTGAAGACCGCTCTCTAAGTTTGTTAAAACCCGAAAATTTTAAAAGCTTAATATTTTAAAATAGTATAAACAGCAGAACAAATGAAGTCCCCTCATGTGCTTAAGAGCTGGAATATGTTTATATTTGAATGCTTTATAGCTGCAAGCATGCAGAAGTTAAGAGGCGACAAAGTAGATCGTAGGCAATCTGTTAATGCTTCTAAATGAGCATTACACCAATAAACACAAAATGTGGTAGAGGCATTATAACTGTCTTTGTTGTCCCTTCCAACTTGTCCTTACACTGACACTTAGTCCTGAAAGTCACTTGTCAATTGTTGTAGAGGGACAATAAAAGTAACTGTTGGTTTGAAAGCTGGACACTGAAGCTGTTACAAAACATTTATTATTTGGATTAAAAATAATGTAAACAACCCATTGTTTCGGACAAAATATCAGCCACTTGTCTAGTAACGAATTTATGAGTACTCAACATGTTTAGTAGCATAAGACTAACATTGTCTTCATACTACCTTGACTGTCTTGAAAGCAGGTGAAGATTCTGCAGAAATCCTGCCCCAGGAAATAAAACAATGACAGGAAAAGAAACGAAAATCCTTGTTTTCACAACACTGCTAATACCGAAATTTACAAAATATAAGCACTAATAACTTTTCACAGTATCGTCACTGCAATATAATAGAGCTCAGTACTTACTGTTTAGAAAAGTGACCCATTTATACTGAATTGTATTTATTTACTGCTAATTTCTGACTTACTTCGTATAAGGCTATTTTACATCCTGACTTTTGCCTTCAGGAACATGGCGCTCGATAATTCTGAACCATCCCAGAACACCCCACGGGGACAACCTCTGGTAATGGTAAGAATTGGTGGGAGAAGAGACACAGAAGGCTCAAAAGAAGAAGCAAAAAACTCGTCAGCAAGGACTGTAGAAGAGATCTCTCTGAAAATATTGTTTTAACACCAGGTTTTTCCACTTTATTTATTGTAGTTAACCTCAGTTGTTCCTGGCGTCAATTACTAATATTGGGGGAAAAAATTGAAGATGGTTTTAAAATAGATTGATTAGAAGTATTCATATTCCGATTCCTGTGAATTCTCGTACCTACAATACAATTCCTTTACACTTTGTGGTAAACAACATCCTAATTCTCCTTTTCTAAATCAAACATCAGGTATATTCCATAATGAGGATTGGACATAAATTCCACCAAACTTTAAAACATAGTTAATTAGTTAGGTACGTAGTGTTGCATTTAAAATGACCCAAAAAACCATTAAAAAAATGTTGGTCAACGTGGTGAAAAGGGACAAAAAAGTAGAAAAGTGAAAAACAGATTGTACAAAGCATCAAAAGTTTGATTTTCAATTTTTTGTGGGAAGACAACACAAGGGGTAGAAAACAATGTTAACCAAGAAACAAAATCTTGGAAGACACTGTTTTTATACACATCGTGTATGGCGTCAAATACAGATAATCTTAGTCTTCTGCATAGGACACAAATCAATTCAAAACAAGGTGAACATATTAAAAAGCAGCGGGACTACCTGCAACAATTCTGTATAGAACGAAGTTAGGTAAAAAAAAATCTGCACGATGGTTGGGAAGATTTGGACATGTAGTCCGTCTACTGCTAAGTTGAGTAAAAACTCAGTTTGTGGCCCACACATTTCATCTTGTACTAGTTCAAAGTGGGAGAGAAAGAAAAACACACGCGCTACAGTGTTTTCATTCTTTTGGAGTTTTGTGTTTAGAGTTCGGTCAGTTGGCAAGTGTAGTACCTACCAGATACTTCCTCCCTCTGACTGTAATAACTGTCAGGGCCGATTAGAGGAGAGGTCCCATGTCAGAGTGTTCAGGTGTGTAATTAGAACCTTAAAAACGTATTTGAATGGAACAAAGACAAATCACCCGGCAACGGACTGACGAATACAAAAACACGCTTGATTAACTTCAATTACTAAGCCTGGAAGATAACCTGTGGTTTTCTTATGTTATGCACTCCCTAGGCTGATGTGATAAAAAACGCTTCCGCTTCTCTTTTCTATCTGAAACAGGCTGTAGTTGCGATCTGGTGAAAGGGTAGGAAATCAAAGAATAGCTGATGTTGGTTTCTCCACCTCTGGTGACCATACAGGGACATGAAGCCTCAGCCTTGATGGCATCAGTATATTATTATGTAATACTTACACATGTATATAGTATCCCCGTCAGTGATATGCTTATTACATTACAGGCTGTATCAATGAGACACTATTATCTGTGATTTTTTGAGGCGCGCATGGAAGCTATTATCTCATGGACATCAGTGGGTAGGACTATTATATAAAGGACAAGCAAATATTCCTAGTTCTGCACTCTCACCTCCACTCTCCATTCCTTTGTATATTTTAATTTTCATCACTCTTTTTTCATTGTCAGTCTTTTTTTTGGGAACAACATTCTATTAAAGTGCTTGTTTCGATTTACTTTTGTCTGCCTCTCATGCTGGTGTCTGATCTTCACTACTGTACTCTTCCAACCTCATAACACTTTCCTCTGCATGGCACCACAGTAAAAACAAGGTGTGTGCTTGTGTGTGTGTGTGTGGTGTGTGGGTGTGTGTGTGTGTGTGTGTTGTGTGTGTGTGTGTGTGTGTGTGTGTTTGTGGGTGTGTGTGTGTCGTGTTGTGTGTGTTTGGGTGTCCTTACAAGGCACCGTCTTATCTTGCTGGCTGATTGCAGGCTGCTGTGACACTAGTGAGAAGGACAGCTCAGTGCCAGCCCTCCTGACCCCACCCCAGAGACCACCTCCAGCCAATCAGCACTCTCACAGCAGCTGGAGAGCACAATCGATGGAACGGCACCGCAGTTGAAATAAAGAGCACAGGGAGAGACGGGGGTGAAACAGCCATGAAATTAAGTATTTGAGTGAGAGTAAGAATAGAGAACGTAATCAAAACGAGAAAATGACGGCAGATCGAATAAACGAATAGATTGTGTTACAAATATGCTCCTAACACTAGGGGTTTTAACTTGAAATCAGGAAGGAACTCCAAAACAACTAAAAAAAGCTGCATTTGCTATTACATGCAGATTAGAAAATAAAACTAATCTCCTCATCATTTAAGACCCTTGTCACTTTCCCTTCTGGACGTGGCTGGCGCAGAAAGGTTATGCTTATTAGTCTCCTTGGCCATAGCACCAAGTAATCAACCCATATTGTGTAACCTTCACCGCTCATCTAACCTACTCTTCCACCTAGTACCATACATACCTGCTTCCCCTTGCCTGGTACCCCACATATAGGTCTCCTCCATGGCAACCCATGTCCACCCACCACATTCTATGCCATGATAATACCCTCCAGGCCGGCCTACCCCCTCAATGAAAATGGACATTAATGGATGACGAGGTGGATGTGGATGCAGATTCTGGTAATCTTGCTGTGCAGAGGTTATGTTGACAATATTATTGCCTATGACAACTTCTTATTGAAATTATGACCTTTGTTTGTTTTAAATCTTCTCTTTTCTTGCCATAGGCTGTGTCAAATACTGACCAATCCAGAAAACACTTCTGACAAGACACTGCTGCACAGGAGAAAACAGGATTTACCGCTGTTGCCGCATTAACTTCCTTCCCCGAACAATCTTACACAACCAAGAACTTGACACTCCTAGCAATTTATAACAAGTACAGCTGGCTAGCGTTTTTAGTTTCAAAATAAAAAAATCACATTTCCACCGGATTGGTTCCAACTCCTGGCTCACTGGTAGCACTGGCAAAGAACAATGTGTTCCAGTTGCCTTGCATGTGCATTGGTTTATAGTGGTGTGCTGCACACACTAAGTTTTAACATTGACACTGTTGCTATCATTTCTGTGAACAGTTCCTGAACCATAGGATTCTAAAGATGAGAATTATACTGGCCAATTTCCTCTTTTATCAGTGTCTTAACTGTCACTGCTGAAACATAAAAATGTGCAGGCATGATGTTGTGAAAAGTAGTGATAAAAGACATTGAAGGCTGCTTTAAGTGGGTTGTTTCTAACTACAACTGAGTCAGATCAACCGGATAACTCACGCAGAGGCCCCATTAGCGGCGAGTCAAAAGTTTTCATCAAAAAAATGTCGTGTTTCAATGTTATGTGATGGTCCAAGAAATGAAATAAAATCTGGATATAATCTGAATCTCGTTGGCTTAACAATCTCATCAAAAAAAACTGTGTAGGCTTTCCTCTCTCGGGAGGAAAATGCGGACTCACTAAGTCTTTTTATCAACTTCAAAAAGAATAGCAGCAAATCGCTTGCACTGTAGGTCCACAATAGAATGCAATTACACTTGGATATGTACTGTATTGATTTCTAGAGAGGTACAGTATTTCTAACTCATTTTAAATCACATTCAAAGTCGAATAATATTCATACTTACAGTGTACCTCCGAGCGACAAAGCACATGTTATTTGCAGTCTCTTACATCTAATACTCCAAATGACAGGAATCCCACGTTACAGACCTTCGAAACACATGGCCTCCAATCCATAAACTAAAGGCAAACCAATGAACATTTCCTTGGGAACATGTGTTTATTTCCCAAGACTTACAAATTACTAAATCTACAGTTTAACTTGTCACTCCTGTCAGAAGCAGAGAGGGGAAAGGGGTTTCCCTTAATGCCACAGGTCTGTTGAAATGATCGCCAAGTCTCTGCTGGTCCTATCTCAGTTATAGCCTCATACCCCTGATAAGGGAGCTGATTGGGGTGTTGATGAGGGAGAGCAGGAAGACGGATGGTTAAAATAAGTGACAGGATTATTGCATCTTAATGAGGCTAGATTTTTTTTTAAGGAAAGGTGTACTCTTATATATGGAAGGGGGAAACGGAGTTGTCTCTTCCCTCACAAGAGAAGAGATGAAAGGGTTGGACAGAATCATTCTTTTCATTTGATTTCAGAGGGAATGGTAAAGAATGGCTTCCATCAGTGGGTTATAAGGGACGAACAAAGACTTTCAGCTGCGGTGCCTACGCAGCAGAGATAAATGTTTGACTGAAGGCTATTCACCTAGTGTGGGAATCCTAATGAGCTGCACCGCCACATCTCCCATATCCTTGTGGTACATGAGCCCTGTGAATATGCGACGCTCCGGTCCATTGGTCTAGAGCACGCCAGTTATGTTTGGGTCCACCATTCTCTGGCAGGTTCACAAGTTACGGCACACCACACAAAAAAAGAAATAATCAAACTATGTGTGGGGTGTTTTGCCAGCGTTCGCCACCACGATTTGAATACACCAGCAGGACCCTTTACGACCAGCCGATTGTGGGGCTTCAGACTGGTGTGGATTAGCTCTCAACATGTAAATATGGCATTTACGAACCCAAAGAGGATTAATTATGTGTTTCTTTAATCTCAAATGGAGCTGCGTGCATGCCCCTAAGAAGCAGGAGCAAACTACTGGGCTTCAAGCTCTGTCACTAAAAGAAGGGTAGACGCTGTCAAATAGGTAACAGTGAAAATTACTCTAATGTCAATTTCTAACTATGAACACCTGCCTCCCGTTAGCTCGGGCTAAATGAGCAGTCAAGCCACGCTGCGAGCTACACTAGCGTGAGAGGCACCTCCATTAGCACTCACAATTACGATGCCATCCCCCATTAAAAAGAAAGAAAAAATGGTCCCTGACTTCAGCCGTAGACATATGAAATACAAACTAGAGCTTTAACATAACCTTCGGCCACAGCATCCTATTAAGCATTGGTGCTCTACTCCCCTCTCGTCGCCACGTAATTACACTAGAGTCCGGCAACCAACGATGCACCGCATTAAAAACATATCCATGCCAATTAGCAGTCCATTAAGACCTACGCAAGTAAGTGATTTTGTCACAGCTACCAGTCTCTCTATTCGACTTAGATAAACCTGCACGAACTGTTAATGATCCACACACCCCCAGATGGTAATGGGCAGCAATAACCACTGTTGTCAATTAAAAGGATTCTAACAAAACATCATATTAATTTCAGTACTTGCTCATGCAGATAAGCACACACCATATCGAGCAATAGCACAATTAATAAATCATTTAATTATGAGGCGTGTAAGTAGAAAAAAAAAAGGTCATTTGGATTTTTTGAAATTGACCAGGCTGTTAAGGACATTGTACTGTACTAGCACTCTCCCGCAGTGTGCAAAGCAACTCCAGGGTGCAAAACTTGAGAGTTACTTTTTGGCATATCAAGGTTAAACTTCAGTGCGCGTCCTATTCATTGTCTCTGGCATACCTGCATGCCATTGATTTTGATTAGCAACATGTCCCCCTCAGTTGGCTACAGGGGAACAATGGTAATGAAGCCCCTCAGATGTCTGCATCTCAGCAGCACGAGCCATCCGCAGCCTGCAGTACTGTGCCAAAGGGACTGGACGTTGCCAACTCTGTGTCTGATGTGGAGCCTGTCTCTATACGCCACCCTTTTATCGCTAGGCCATGCCAATCTCCCTCTAGATGCCGCTATAATCAGCTAACCCCTTCTGATTCCTCAACAAGAGCCCCAACCTACACATCTATTCATACGTATTTGTCAATAAGAAATTGTGTGTGTAATATATATCTGGCCTGTGTATGTGGGGACTCTTTTGAAAAAATTACAGGTTTTCAACCAGGTTCAGTGTTTATTCCCAGTTTTGATAGATTTTTGATTTGATATACGGCTGTATTTACCTGATCAGAAACAGCACAGCATAGTGTGAAGAAGAGATAAATAGACTTGCTAGTTGTTTGGTGAACCAGTTTTTACATATAGTAGCAAGAGGACACAGGGAGGTTGGGGAAATATAACATTATAGATACTTTTGTGTTCAAAATCCTCTAAGGAGACAACATGACCTCAAAACACTTGTTTAGACAAAGACCGAGCAGTAGTTATCAGAAGATATGCACTTTGTTTTAACATACCCAACTCTACTAGAGCATGTATACACACTGATACCCCTATTGTGTTTGTGAGTACCTTTGTCTTGATTGTCCTGTGATAACACAATGTGGTCAGAATCTGCAGACATTGCAGATGTTAGAGTGGGAATGGAGATGAACATGCATGTCCCCTGAGGACCTTATCTAATTTTAATGGAGCGGGGCTTTGCTGGGTTTTGTGATTAAACCTCCAACCCGTACGGAACAGACGGGGCATTCTGATGGCACGCAATTCCAGTTGCCTCTTGCAGATAGGCCATCGCTTTCACTGGTGGATACTGGATATGTAAGGTATACATATGAACTCAGTGGGTGCAAGTCACACCAACAGAAATTTCTATTTTGTGTTCCTTTGTCTTCCTTTGCAATTCTTCATTTTTGTTTTTAACTTGGCTAGCGGTCTGGCTCTATGGTGGCCTCGTCATCTGCCCGCCGGTCTATCACTTCACGTCTCTGGGGTAACAATGGAGGATTTCATAAATTTTACCAGACCATTGATCCTTAGTAGATTATCATTGCAATCCTTTGTTCCGCCCCTGACTTTTCATCTAGCGACCCCCATAAAGTCACTGTTTGGTACGTGAAACAATCAATCTACTGAGGGATTGCCACCAGTCATGGTCCCAACGATGTCTCCTGTAACGTTGGCAAACGTCCGTTGACTTTTCCTCTTCTAAAGCCCATGACAGGGGCGTTTGTGGTTTTAAAAAAATCGTTTAAGGAACGTTGTCGGTAGGAGTACCTACCAGTTACAAACAGGCTCAGTCGGTGACGGCACGCTACTTGACTAACAGATTGTGTTTTGTGTTTTAGCGAGTGGTGGGGTACTGTAGACCAAGATATATTTCGGTTTTTAAAGCAGATCAATGTTGCCATTTTTCCCTAATTGTTCCCCGGTTTAGCTTGGTAGTGATGTAATGTAGTCATGTTTGTTGTTGTGAAGTGAGGCACTGTATCGCGACTATAACATAACCTTTAAATGCAACATTATTTGTCAACAACTAGTCACAAACAGCAACGTAGGAGGCAATTTGGGGGCCCCCCACCTTGTGTGCGCTGATTAATTTAGGCATGCATTAGACATGCAGGTCGGAAGCTATGTTCCATCCACATGTTGATAAGCCAATAAAAATGCCTTATGGAAAAGTAAAATTCGATGGATTTCATAAATGTGACTCAAAAAAATACGTTCGCGTCTCATGGGATTGTCCCTTGAATCAATTCGCGTCTTATGCAATAAATCTATGAAATGATATTTGACCCGAATATAAATGAATGCGATTACGTTTTTAGTATTCCTCCAATATTTTTGCTCTGTTTGCAGGACAGGCGGCTGCTACAAACAAAAGTGGACTAAGACGAGGAAGATAAGAGACTTCGATTTATTTTAAAATCAAATCTCGCAGGAAATGGCCAACACAGCTGCACACACAGCTGGGGGACGTCTCCGAATACACGGGAGGCGCTTAAACGCGCTACATGTCTCAAAAAAGCAGATAAAAGGCAGCTGCATCTGAGTATCATCAGCTCCATGCGTGTTGATAGATCGTTTTCCTCTCCCTATTAGCTGATAGTTCGCTATCATCTGCCACATAACAACTATTACAACGGCAAGTTCTCATTTGTTGTTAGACGGCGCAATCCATTTTGTCTAGAACCTTTGTTCGCAAAAAGGTCTGCTGAATGTGTGATTCAGTGCGGGAAATGGAAAACCCTTATAAGCTCTCTTAAACAGTTGATATGCCAAGTTGACACCGCTAAACAGCCATCGTTGGACTCATTACGCACAGGTTTGTTATTTGATTTAAAAGCCGTTGGAGTGAAACACACTTCACCCTTTATTTCCCCTGAGTTTTTTTTACCAAACTTTCAGATGGAACCAGTGGATGGAAAACTTAGAGTATTCTCTTGATGAAATTTCAACTGTTGACATTGGGTTATGGTGTTCTCACCACTGTTTGACAGTTTTTTTTAAATGAGTGTGATGTGAAGGTGGTATGTAATATTTAAAAGAAAATTTAAATAAGAAACTAAATTGTTAATTGTGTTACAGGGACATACTGTCCAAACTAACAAGGAGGTGACACCAACAATTCATAGCTGCAGTGCCCCAATTCATGGTACTATCGGCAGATATGCCCAGCAAGAATATCTTTGTCCACCACAGTGCCACTCAGCCAAAATGTCAGGATAGGTTGGCATGGACAGCAAATGGGATACAGAGATCTTCTTCTCAAAAAACGGTCTAATGGTTCCCCTCAATACCTCTTGAAAACTATTAATGATTTTCCTCAGCTCACAGCTCCACGGCCCTTCACTGGCTGTGTGAGCCAGTCTGGTCTTCTGTACTCTGTATAAAACCCTTAAGTGAGGCAAAAATGTCTTTCATAAAATGTGTCGGTTCAACAGCTTATTGTCCTGTCAATGGGAGAGTTCATATTCATAATCAAGTCCTCTCAAAATGGCAATAAAACTTTACATGGCAGTGAAATATCTTTTATTACGAAGTATTACACCCTGTCAATGTGTGTTGCATTGTCTTAACCACTCATGGATTATACAGCAGTTTGTGGAAATTATTTCAATCCTAGCTCCCACCCACAATTAAGGAATTGCAAGCAATTTCATATCTTTCTCTTTCCCAAACCATGAATAACAGCCAATAGAATTTTTTTCATAATTAGATACAAGCGTATTACAATTACCTCAAATTATTAAAAAGAAAAAGGCAAGAAAATTGGTTTTCCATTTTGTTTTTCCAGTTCTCATCGCACGCTGCGCCTCCATGATGACAACAGGCCACATTCATTGCTCTGGCAACAGTTGACAGCGGTTACACTCTGCAATCTCAAGCGACCAGGCCTCATGACGTGAAAATAAAAATTCACACTGGTGCAGCCAAGACATAGTCATAAAAGGCATTCCATAATATTACATTTTAATGTGGTCTTAAGTGAGTGGAGTTTGCGACTGGGCCAATTTTTAGGCCTCTATGAACTGCCAGCACAAGGCAGTCCATAAACAGAATGTCATAAAGACTGGCCTGTTAATGGCTCTCAGTGCCTCTGACTGGCCATGATACAAGCCATCCTCAATTACACACGATGAATGCTACAACCTAGTATGCAAACACTGGGGGGGAAAGTTTCCTTTTATAAAAAGGTTTGCTGTCTAGCACTGCAAGCTTTATATTGTTAGTTCAGTAGTTAGTTGTTATCTGCATTTTTACGTGTGGGATTTTTGGTAAATAGAATTTCGATTCAGTAAATGGAAACGTTATAAAGGTAGTCACCCTAACTACAACAAAGCATATTTCCCCACTTGCCTCAATGTTATCTAGCCATGCGATAGTTTTCAATTCAAGCTTTTGAATGTATTAATAAAAATGTGAATTTTCCTGAACTCGGACCACCGTGAGACAAGAAGCCAAACTTATGAGGAGACAACACAGAACGTTTTAATCCAAGTATGTTGGACATGTACGGCTGGGGAGTGGGGTGGGGGACTAGGCCTTCGGTATCAATCGGTCCTCTTTAGTCTGTCTGGCTGTCTTCTTTAATATTCATCAAGCTGTGTGGTGTCTGTGGGTGTGGGGTTGGTGTGGGTGTGTTACTGACTGTATTGGAGGTTTGACGGCATTGAGAGTGTGTTGGGGGGGGGGGGTAACAGATTGAAAAAGAGGCGAGCGGCGCGTGAGGGCAAGAGACAGTAAGGGGGGGAGGTGGGGCACCCACCCCAAGACAGCACATCAGCACAGCCAGAGCACCCACCACCACACGAGGGAAAGGCAGCCATGCAAACCAGAACACTGTGTTTCCAAAGCACAGGGGAGTGTATCCGTGATGCCATTCATGACTGGGAAACGGTTGTGAGGCCCTAAGAACCAATAACGATGACGCTAGTGAGCGCTGACACCACACCACACACACCACACACACACACACCACACACACACACCACACACCCCCACACCCACCACACCCCCCCCCACCCACCCCACACCCACCACCACCCACCACACACCCCCCCCCCACACCCACCCCACCCACACACCCCCCCCACCCCCCACACACCTTTCTTTTTGTCATTCCAACATCAGTGACACTCCCAAACCTTTCACCACCCAAACAATATACACATTCCCCACACTACCATCCACTCAACACACACAACCAACACCACACCACACACAATCATGGATTGTCCTATTTATGTGTGTGATCTAGGTCCGCTGTCGCAGGTACCAAGCAACCTGATCACTACGGATATTAATACGAGCTGCAAAGTACAGAATAAGCAACACACATTTTCATTGGTGCACCTAACTTACTGGGGTGCCCCTTCAGTTAAAGATGCGTTTTGGGGGAGTAGGCAAAACACACAAGTTTCAAAAAAATATTATGCAATATAAGTATGAGCAAATGCGTCCCACACTTTATTTATGAACAATTTGTCAGGAGAAGGTGGTTCAAGGGCAGCTAAAGCCAAGGGGACTTCATTTTATATTATATTATGTAAAAGTAACAACACACTTAATCAAACATTCTGTAAATGTGTTGCCAGCCCCGGATACTTTTCAAATGCCAGTCCCTTTGGCGATGATGTTTTGAGACCGAGAGCATTGATAACACAAGTAAGTAAACTAATTGGATATCCTCAATTTTAGACTGCAGTGATTTTTTACAGTGAACTTATGTTATTTAAACTGATCGTCTTATTACTCCATGGGGCAAGGAAGGACCAACGTCGGTCTTTATTTCAATTATCTCTTTAGTGTTATCTTAATCAAGTATACTGATTACCAAGTGACAGATAATCCAGTCAGCCTTTTATATTTATATTGTCACTTTTAAAATATAGCATGAGAAAAATACACTACTAGACCTAGCTAAGCAGGTCCAACAAGCCATCTTAAATGAAAGTTAATTACGTTTTGCTGATGAGGGTGTGATTCAATTTTCATATCAGTTTTGAAGGCTATGAACTGTGGTGCGTTACTTACCAGGTGGACAGGTGTTATAATATTTGTCACTCAATTATAAGTAAAAGGCATCAAAAACTACAGCACTCCAAACTGAACATACATTGAAATGCCACATCCTTATATCAACAAAGGTCAAACCACAAATTTAAAAAACGCTGAGAACTTATAATCTTCATTAAAGGTAGGATTTTTGCAGGATTGGGATTGAATATTGTTTTTAGCTAGGTGTACCTATATACACACTGGCAACAGAGTGTATTACAAGCCACTGCGGTCACGAAGTTGGAAAAATTCCCGACCTTAGTGGCCCTAGTGGTACTTCGGCATTGACTGAAGTTTCAAACATCCATGAGACACAAAGTGGAAAGGTCAGCTCAGTGAATATTGTCTCTACCTACGGTTTGTTCAATGGTGACATTTCTGAAAGAGAGTTTAACAACATCTTATCTACTTTCATTCAGAAGTAATTTGTTTCCAAGCCCTATTTCTGGATGTTCGGCTCTATGATAGTTGTTATTAGGCCAGGCGTTGCCAATACCGAACACCCTCACGATCACTCGGCTCCTTTGGGCCCACTGCAGGTCTTTCAATTGCATTCAATCACAACTGTGGTGATTAGCTTCCTAGTTGCCGCAGTGACTGGCTGTGGGGGGCCCTGAGGCTTCATCACGAGCAGGACACTGACAGTGAGAACGGAGAATAAAAGGAAATAGGCGATAATAACTTGCTCAATACTGAGACTACATGTTGAAGCATGGAGTCTTATCACATCATCACTAACACCGTTCAACGAAACGCAATCAGAAGACAGGAAGCTTAATTCCTGCCAGTGGCTCGTTGGGTTGCGATGCATCGCAATTTCTCCACAGCGCAGATGTATATTACTGTTTCTGCTGATTATGTTTTGTTTGCGGCAGCAGTCAATACTAAGCGTATAAAAATTATTACAACACACCGCGAGAATGTTCGTGTGCCTCGCCTCGGGTTGTTGTAGCTGAGTGAGTTTGCATTGCACAGAAACATGTGCCTGGGAGGATAACTACAAGGTTGCTGAGTTAACGACACCAAGAGGTTACTTACACTTCACTACGCCAGAGCTTCACTATCAAGCAGTGAGAAAAAAAACCTCCCCCACCGGCCTACTGCTGTTGGAGAGTATGAAAAATAGTCGGACAGGCCCAGACAGCAGCGATCCATTAGCCCAGTGACATAGGCGGGTCTCACCTTTCCTATTGGTCCCCCCACTATGAGCATGTGAAATGAAGATGGTCAGATTCTGGGCTCAGATAACTCCAACCAACCCAGGCTTTGGCCACAGGCCCATCAAATCAGTAGGCGATTCGTATATGATCAGTTAGACACCATCCCCCTATGCGACACAAGCTGAAAGTATCAAACAACCGGCAACCAGTGGGCTCTTAGGAGAGCATACATACCCAGAGACAGTACTCATCACAGAGTAAACAGACTCATAAACCCACAATCGAAGAGCCAATGATTGCAGGAACCTGACATCACTTGTCGTAAAAGGTACGTGGAGTGCCGTAACTATAGAAGCACGTTAAATGAACAGCCAGTTGTTATCGCCGCCCTTTGTGGCGGATTTTTAAAAGCCACCTGGCGACCTGTGGTACGGGTACGGATGGCATTCTGAATGCACTGCTCACCGTAGGCAAATGCTCCGGGAGGCCTCACAAAGGACGTCCCGTGCCAGCATCCACTCTGTGAATAATGCACTGATTATACAAGCCATCCATAGCTAATTGTTCTAAGGCTATCGTGGTTATCCTGGTGGACCCCACAATGTGATAGAAGCGGCTGCTATCTTATTATCGGCACTGGCAGTTGAAGTCGAGACGCTTGTATTATTCATTATAAGATCACTCATTGCCTTCATCCAAACAACACAACATTCACAATCATGGGAGTGGAAATGCCGGTATGATTATGGGTCCCTTGTTGTTGTGACAAACATAAAATTGATAAGACCAAAGATCTTGAGAACTCTGTAGCTTCTTAAGCACAAAAAAGCTAGAGGGTGAAAACTGGACATCAAATCGAGTATGATTCAAAATGATGAATCACGCTGCCTCAGCCTTGCAAGGCACGGCAAGTTCTCGTCCACAGCAGCTGAACTCAAGACAACGAGAATGGCAATTATGGAACTCGCTCGATTATCATGCACTGAATTAGGGTGAGAAATAACGTTCATTCTCTCCACTGACATCTCTAATCTGCGTTGGCTTGCTGGATTTAGTGTACCCCACAAAAACAGTAATTATGGACAAAGAAACATTGTTTCTATTTTTATCAGCCTGTATTCAGCTTAACGACCAATACAAAGCACTTTAAAACAATAGAATTACACAGCTGCATTCTGCAAAGGGGGCCAACTAACTCACTTTGATTGCCACATACTGCTAGATTGGACATTGATTTTAGCCCTATCCTCTCTGTGGGAGAAGCAAATTCTGTCATTGGATAGAGGAAGAGTAACGTCAAGCATCTTGGGGAAGAAACCAATCATGCATGTAAACAAAAAGCAAGCAGAAATATCGTACAATCTTATTTCTCATTTGTTCACAGCGACAACAACCACACACACACACACACACACACACCACACCCACACACACACACACACACACACACACACACACACACACACCACACACACACACACACACACCACACACCACACACACAACCAACACCAAACACACACACACCCCCACAACACACACACCACAAGTCCAAGGACTAGTTTGATTTCAACAGTCAGCAGACTCACGGTCATTTGCAGTGATGAGGGAAGAAACGCAGGCCAAATATCCCTGGCATTTATTAGGAGACTCCGGCGAGGAAATCAAATAGTTGAGAGTCTATTCGAAACTTGAATCCACCCTGCTGCAGGCTTGGGAGGAGAAACACAGGCGAGTTTTGTCTTGTCGCTGGGAAGCTGTTAAACAACTACAGAAATGAATCTTCCAAAGTTTTTTATATCAGAATGGGGTAGTTTTGTGTAGAGTTCTTTCTTTTAGCGTTCAAGCCATACAACACAAAATACACAATTTCAAAGAAAAAACTATGGGAAAGATGGCTGCTCTTGTTAGCTCTTTAGATCCAAAGTATAAACATGCACATAACAAGAGCAAGTAGTCCATAATTAGATGAGTCACCTGACAGGGAAGAGAAGACCAATATGGAAGGAGAGCAGAGCAGACATTAACCCAAATCCTTTCAATAATTGGAAAGTGGTTTTTTCTATGTAGTGGTCCTAAAAAGGTTTCCGGTATACAGAGGACACCAAGAGCAAAGGACTACAATTCCGTCATCAGAAAAGATTATTATTTTGACAAACATTATGTTATGTACCATTTGTTTCTAATTTACGATTCTTATAAATATAAAAAGGCAGTATTACTACTATTTACAGTAACTTTTTTATGGCTTCGTGCCCCCTTCTAATGTTGACTTTGCATTATGACCGCTTTACCCGCTGTCCTCCACAATACCTCCCAGCCCCACACGCAGTTTGTGTGGCCCGGGGTTTGGCAGCTCTCCCCCGGACCAGTACCTGTGCCCTTGGATTGATACCAGATGTGCCATGTGGCAAGTGCGTCCGGAAAAATGATGATAGTCTCATCGCAGTCCTGAAGCCTGCACCACAGTTGGGGTACGAAGTTTCACCTGGTAGACTTCTGTGAGGAAAGAGAAAAGATGGGTTTTAAGAAGGGTTTTAAAAACAGATAAAGAAGAGGCCTGTTATACATGCAAAGGCAGATCATTCCATAGTCTAGGGGCAGACACAGCAAAGCCACGGTCCCCTCTGAGCTTACGCTTAGTTTTAGGCACAGTCAGGAGCAGCTGATAATCTGACCGAGAGGCGCGGACGGGTTTATAAGGGTGTAGAAGCTCAGAGAGTATGGCGGGGCAAGACCATTTAGTGATTTAAAAGCAAATAACAGAATTTTAAAATGGATCCTAAATTGAATAGGAAGCCAGTGTAGTGAAGCTAAAATCGGGGAGATGTGCTCATGTTTACGTGTGCCCGTTAAAAGACGTGCTGCTGCATTTTGTATCATCTGGAGAGGGTGTATGGAGGACCCACAACCCCCACAATAAAGTGATATACAGTAGTCCAGCCGTGTAGTTATAAAGGCATGGATTGCAGTTTCCAAATGGTTGCCTTGACAAATTGGCTTATTTTGGCCGTTGCCTCAAATGAAAGAAGTTGATTTGACAACTGCTTTGATTTGATTGTCAAATTTAAGCTCAGGGTCCCTTTAACTCCTAGGTTTGTAATGTTAGATTGAATATAGGGTGCCAAGGAGCCCAAATCTACAGGCAGGGTCCCAGTGGTGCCTCAAAAACCATCACTTCGTTTTTTATCATGAAACTTAAAATTCAGAGCCATCCAGGCTTTTATGTCGTCAAGACAATTGAATAGTTGGCAACTGAGTTATGGTTTTTCTTTTTAAGAAGGTACAATAAATCTGACTGTCATCTGCATAACAGTGGAAAGAAATGCCGTACAAGATAACCTGGGCTTCCAGTAACTAGCGTATATGAGCTTTCACTGCCTCATAATCAGAAGGGGGAATAAGTTGATACCTCTGCCTTAAAGGCGCATCATTCAGTAATGGGATGTCATGTGCAATAAGATTGGTAAAGCCAACAGTCACTCTCCAAAGAAGAGAAAACTGTCTCGTATTTTGACAACAATGTTCTAACCTGGTCTTGCTCAGCCTCGGGAAGAACCTCTAAGTCAAGGTTCCTGATATGCTCATGCACCGGGCTAACCCTCCCCGCCTGAGATTTTACTGTGGCCGTGACTTGCTCACCCCCAACCTCACTGACACCTGTTGGTAAGCTCAAAACTCCTGCTTCTGTCAACTAACCTAGTGGGCAACAAGATTAAAGAGTGACTGCTAACTGTATTTAACCTACTGGTTACAATAGCACAGATACAGATCGTGTTCTATATGTATGGTGGTGAATGCCTCTCTTAATCACGCTCTGATGCAGGGGAAGCTCTATTGCTATGGCCTTTTACCCCGGCTATGCCAGTGGGATGAGGAGAGCCCTAGGTTGCTATGGCAACAAACAACATGTGAATCTCTACTGTTCTATGCAGTCAGTAGGAGCAAGCGCCGTCCAGACATCTTTCTCCCCACGGCTATGCCAGTGGGATGTGGAAAACAATGACCCGTGATCGCTCCCCTTCAATATGGCGGTGACCGGCCAACACACTATGGGCTGGACAATACAATCACACGTCTCGCTCAGCGGCGGAATGGGCTCCGCGTGCCTTGCTGACCATGTCTATGAACAACAAACAGACATGCGTGCCCTGCTCTCAGAGCACAGCGCAGCATGGATAGCCTGACACACATGAACTCATGGACGTCAAAGCTAATAACACGGGCTTCACACTCCAGTTCGCCTCCCCCCCGCCTTGCTTGGGGATGTGTTGGAGACAACTGTGTCATCTCAGACAAAGACAGACACCATAACGTCAGAGATAGAGGAGCGCAAATACCGGGCTTCACCATAGACTGGCAAAAGGGTTCACTGGTCCCCACACAATTGATAGTTCATCTGGGCATGGACATAAACTCGATTGTCATGACAGCCAGGCTGTCAGCGCCAAGACACAGTGATCCCTCTGTTGACCCACACCATGCCAAACGTGACAGTGTCAACGCCGTCTGTGATGCGTCTCCTCCACATAAGAAAAACCCAGGGGGATTTCATCACTACCGCCTTAATCTCATTCACCACAATTAACAGGGGCACCCCAATTGACGGCAAGGGATGTCATACGGTGCAGTGTACAGAGACGTGTCCCTTACTGGCTGAGGAGGAATGCAGAAACCACAGGTGGAGGGAGGAGAATGGCCACCTCCTCCTCTCCCCCACTTAACTGCCTGGAACTGTCTGTGGTTCCCTAAGTTTGATACAGTTTTCTACTGTGGCCCCACAGTCATTTGCTGTCCCTTAAGGCGGATTACATCCCCGGGGTTTTGAACCGGGCGGCAGACCTAGTGTTGGGGAGGGCCCTCTCACAACGAGTGGCAATTGAATACCACTATTGTTCAGAAGCTATGGAGCAGGTTCTGGGAAGCAGAGCTGGATCTCTTCGTCTCAAGAGAAAACACAATGTACGCACTGTGGTTTTCTTTGAGCACAAGGGACAATCCACCATTTGGCGTAGACGTTTCCTCCCACCAGGAGCCCTCCTATATGCTTTTCTCCAGTCCCTCTGATCCATCGCATCCAGGAGGAGAAACTGTCAGCCATTCTAGTGGCACCAGTGCGCACTAGCGCATCCTGGTTCCTGACCCTGGTTCAGCTGCCCCCCAGGCAACTTCCATGGCACAGGGACGCTCTGCCACAGCTAAACAGCGCATCATTTTCTCCACTGCTCTCACTATGCAGAAAACAGGACCAAGCACCCACTTTCTATGAGCGGCGCCGTTCAGACATTGCCCCTGCCCCACCCACTCCCCCTGGTGATATCCAAGCAGCTGTGGGGCGGGTTGCTGAGTGAGAACGCTGCAGAGACTAGGCTTTCCCATGTTGTGGTGCATGCCATCCGGAGCGCTAGAGCATTTCTACTCCAGTATGTTACGCAGAACGTTGGTCTACCTTCCAGCGTTGGTGCACAAAGACAGGTGCAGATCTCACATCGTGCCCCCTGCCTCTCTTGTTGACTTCCTCCAAACAAAAAATATAAAAAATAAAATAAAGGGGTCAGGCAAAAGAAACCCACTGTTTGTTCTCACCCCCCAATAGGACCTAGCCCTGATGCTTCAAGCTCTGGGGAAGCCTCCTTTCGAGCCTCTGGCACAAGACTCTCTTAGGCTGCTGTCACTGTATCCGTTTCTATCTGTGTGATATGTCTGAGCCCTCGATGACCCACTCGGTCCTATCCACACTCAACGTTGCATGTGTGTTCTGCCTGCTGTCCCATAAATTGACAATCATGATGCAATTTCTCACCAATCATGCATGCCTATATTTATGGAATAATTTGTCGTTGCATGTGTGTTCTGCCTGCTATCCTCACCCCTTCTACACTGCGTGCTGGGAGAAAAGCAACTTATGTCAAATCATGACAAATTATTCCACTAACCATGCACACCTGCAATCATGACCTGAGTCATTACCATGGTAGGTCTTTTTTAATCAGAACAACAGACTTATACAATCTCCTGTCAGTGCATTGGGGGAATAGTTAATCTATGTTCTGCTTGTGGGCCCTGTTGCAGGTGGCATTGTCTACATCAGCTTTACCCTAACCCAATAGGGTCAGGTCTTAGAGAACAAAGCCTATAAGAAATAGAATGATAGTTATGAATTGTAACTCCAGATTCTTTGAGTATAGGCATGGCCCTCTAAGATCTGGGCCACCTGCTCCTCTAACACTGGCTGAAAAAAATGTCAGATGTTGGGAAACAAACCACTGGTCCGCTCATATTATATACAGCATTGGCGGACACAAGAGCAGTAAAGAAAATCTTCACAACTGCGCATGCGCAAAAGGATGAACCAATAGAGTCCGCTCTTAGAGGGCAAAGCCTATGCTCATAGAAATTGGAGTTACAATTCGTAACTATTGTTAATTTACATGATATTGTCTGTAGTTGCAATTTCTCTGGCAAAAATTCTACGTCATGCTTAGTTATTAGTGGCCATGTTTGTAAAGACTGAGGAGATGGGTTTTATCTGTGTAATCAAGCAACGACCTTGTCACCTGTGTCAAACTGCTGCCTTTAAGGGACACAAAGAGTGACCTACGAAAAGAAGACTCAGACGGACTAAACTATAGGTGGCATAAGTAAACTGCCCTCATTGTGAGCGCCAGAATTCTTCTGAACGTATTGTATATAATTTGTATAGATTAAAAATAAAAAAATGCTGAAATTGCAGTTACAACTAAAAATTCTGAAATTAACACTAAACTTAGACAGCGATTTCACAGAAACAATAGAATATATCAAACTGCAAACATAAAGCAAAAAGCTGAATTTCATGAATGGTTTAAAGGGGTGATAGAATGCAAAACCGATTTTACCTTGTCATAGGTGAATAACGACAGTTCAGTGGGTAAATAGCACATACATAAAAGCTTTAAATCCCATTGACATGCCTTTCCTCTGAAAGTCCCACATTTTGAAACTGCCGCTGAAAACGGGCGAATCCCAACAAAGCCAAAAGATGACGTCAGGATCTCAGAAGCATTAGCTTTGTCACGCCCATGGACGTATAAGGAGAACGGTCCAGCCCCAACAACAACACACAGGCCACTGACCTGAGACCAGCTCCTAATGGAGCTAGCGTTAGGTCGATTAGATGTCCGACTGAGAACGCTGCTCCTGTACTCTGACGGGATTTACTAAGAAGAAAGTTTGGAATATTTCCCAGGATATTGACAATGAACCAGGGTTGTAAATGCAGAGTTCCAGTCTGTACAGGGAACGGAGACACTTCTCATAGCTAGTCTTCCCAAGGAAGTAAACACTCGACGGACATGGCTGCTGTTTATAAGGAGATCCCTGTGAACTTTTCCCCCAAAGACAGTTTTCAAAACTTCGGACAATTTAAAGCAGGATTTGCTAAACTGCGGTTGCTGTCTGGTCATCCCAACATGATTTCGTCGCTAACAGTAACATTAGCAATGCTAACGTAGCCTGTAGCTAGCATAGGCTGAATGTGTGTTGATGTAATGGCAAAGGGGCTAACGTTTCATTTTCCTAACTGTTCCATTCGATAAATACCCCGGTTGTCATGTAGCCATCTATAGTTCACCATGCATGTTGGTCCACTTTGTAGGTTATTTTATTGTATTTCAGCAAGAAAGCTAACTGCAGCTGAGTAGAATCCTGATAGTTTGGTTGCGAGCTAGCGTTAAGCTGTAACGTTACTCAGCTAGCTAGCTAGCTAAGCCTCCCGTTAGCTTCGACAACAGAACTAGAAACGTTATCATTTCATATGATATCGAGTCAAACGGTGTGTATATAGACTGCAATGTATTGATTTGCAGTTTTTTTT
>NC_045740.1:3761919-3762031 GCF_008692095.1 Etheostoma spectabile
CACATCACAAGAAAGTCAAGACACGAAAGATGCAGCTTGCTAAACACATGCTCAGAGTGTGTCATCTCGGGGGACACAACTGTCTCATAAGACATCAAGACCTCACATATCA
>NC_045740.1:3762056-3783331 GCF_008692095.1 Etheostoma spectabile
TACAGGTAACCTTTCACTTATTCTTACAAAACCAGACGTCTTTGGTGTTTGTGTAGCATTGTGACTGTGTAGCATTTAGCAGAGCAGTGTTATCTAACAATGTTACCATGATGAGTGAGGGACTTTTATCAAATATGTGAGCCTTTCACAACACATTAGTGAACTATTTAAAGTAGGAATAGAACTATTCATCTGGATCATCACTGATTGGTCTGATCTCAATCAATTGCATTTCCTTTTGTGGGGGAGGCTGGTGAAAATAATTTGGACAATAGGCAGGAATGTGTTTGTATACAAAAGGTATGACTGAATGCTAGACTGTGTGTTGAAGATGCCTTTTGCAGGCATGTACACGCCCTATGAACTTTGTCATTCAACAATACAATTCTTTAGAAAAGGCAAATGTGAATGGGGGACAAATTGTCTGCAGAAACTGGTTTTGTTCAGTGAAGGAGTGAGACATGAGCAATGGTCCTAGAGACATCAGGCCTAATTGCCGGCCATCTAAATGTAAATCATTTCAGTTTTAAGCTGCTCCCACTGTAAGACACTTGTAAGACAACTGCTTTTGCTGTGAGTTAACTGGAGTATTTTGCTTGTTGTTTTAAAAGGTGATACAGTTATGTTACAAAATTTATGTTTTTTGTTTCAGGTTGTATCTTGCAGCCACAATGGAAGACAGCCAAGGGGAAACTAATGTACAGACGTCTGTTCCCAAAGGCCAAAAGGGAGGTTAACCGTCCCACATGAAGACAAGCCACAATTTGTAAGTTTAAATATTTTTTTTTATTACAAACCAAAAAAAAAATGTGCGTCATATAGGCACTAACCTAACTTTTCACACACTCAAACAACAAATCTGAATGTGCAATGGTATAGGTGCTAAAAATGACTTTCACACCACAACAGGCTATGTCTTAGACCGATGCACACTGGTGTCCGCAGATTCATGGGCCCCAGGACCTGTGTGCTCAGCTCGACAGGCACCCACCCCACTACTGCCCTGAAGCATCCAGAAACTCCCTCCTATACGCAGCACACCAAGAGGGTCCGACACGTCACACTTATACCAAACGAAAATCCAGACACTTGTAAGACAACTGCTTTTGCTGTGAGTTAACTGGAGTATTTTGCTTGTTGTTTGTAAAAGGTGATACAGTTATGTTACAAAATTTATGTTTTTTGTTTCAGGTTGTATCTTGCAGCCACAATAATAGTTCAAAAATGCAGCGCATTGAAGGATCAGGACTTTCATACACACCAACGTTTGACTTCACTGACCCACCATTCGACCCTTGCTGGACCGCTTCATAAGAGTCATCCGTTCTTTTTGATTACTATCCCTCTCTCTCTCTCCTGAGATCTTTTAAATCAGTTATTGTTGAAAACAAGTGAAACGACTTTCTCAGAGATAATTTTAAAAAATGTGCGACGCTATTTCTTTCAGATAATTTTAAGTACATTTGTGCAGCTGTTGTCTATACACAATAACACTTCAACATAAGAATAATGTACATATGACTGGGATTGTGCTTTATAATACGCTATGTACATAAAAATAGTTCTGGATGCTCCTCAATCTTATGCTAGTGTCAATCAATGACATGGTCCCTGTTACCCCCTCAGAAGAGTGGTCTAATGCAGCACACAGTGCCAGTGAAAGCGACCCGTTGTACCAAGGGTGTTAGGTGTTTAATAATTACTATTCTATCATGATGTTTATTTATGTACTTCTGACCAATTCCCTGCCCAAGTTTACCAGCATTGTAGCAGGTATCTTTCAGATTCCTTAATCCTAGATTTTACCGTTTTTGTAGCATATTACACAGCAAACCAGATCTTCGATCTGACATTACATATACATGAAACGTGGTCCCTGACCCAAGGGGTAAAAAATACAGTGGATAAACACATGATGCCACTTCAATTCTGTATGTTGATCTATCAGGTCCAGTATTTAGTCAAAGCTCTCTCTATCTCTTCTGACGGTTATCATTGCCTTATATCTTGTGACATGTATTCTGATTCACAGTGTGTGAATTTTACCCATGGATTATATTCACATAATTTGCCCTACAGTCCTTGTGTGCCACCACCTCCATCTGTAATCTATCGTGTGGTGTGCTGCACACAATGAATGGTTACTGCACCCAGTGTATAAATGCATACCATAATAGCCCTCCACCGCTGGCTCCGAACCACCTCCAATGGCTAGGTCCTCTATGCAGAGTTTGGGTATGGCACGTCGTTAGCATGCAATGATGTCATCCCCTCCATTACCATCCAACTGTTTTTTCCCTTTTAGATGCAGGGTGAGATGCTCCAGAGGCAAGGGAGAAAAATAAAAGAGGACAGGTGTCCGTGACATTAACACCTCAAATCTGCCCTTTAAAAGTTTATGCGGAATTCAACATGTTGCTAGTTGAAACTCTGTAATGTCAAACTCTCGAATTGTAATAACACGGTGGTAAAATAAACTTTTGAAAAAAGCAGCATGTCGAGTGTTATTAGTTGACTACAGCTTTTGTACCCATTTTGCTGTGTTATAAAGACAGCGGAGCTCATTACCATATGACCGGTCAGTTGTATATGTGGATTGGTGTCAACTAAAAACATTATCACAGCATTACAAATCCGAGTATTTGAAAGAAGAAGTTAATTTATTCACAAACAAGCTCCTTACAATACATCCTGGAGAATAGTATTGAGGATCACCTTATCCTTAGCAATTAAGCTTTTAATCAGATTTTGGAATGTATTTTTATGATGAGATTTCGATTCTGCCCAGTGGCCAAGAGAACTGGTCAAACGAAAAACAATATTCGAACATAGAGTTACTCCCCATGAGAAACGTTGTCACTTAAGCGGATCCTCCATTGGTGACAGTAATTGATACATTAACATTACTCAAACAAGAAGTAATAGAATAATTGATAATTGCACTTTTACTGTAGTATTCTGTTGTTTATTATGGCACATTTCCTTCTAATACACGTACATTTTAGAAAAAATGTTTTAACGTTTTACTTCTCTACATTTAAATTTAACTTAATTAAACTAACTATTTTGGTGAACTGATTATGATTTTGAGTTTAGACCGGCTTGGTGTTAGACAAAACAAATATTGCAGATGTCACTGTGAGTTCGGGTAATGTATGTCAGTTTCTTCAACATTTTCTTGTTTTACAAACCAAAACATTATTAATTGATGAAGACAGTATAGCATATTAATTCTTACGTCAACCTTTTTAAAAATGAATTACTGCCACTCAGAAATGTAAAAATCTGCTTACACTTAATGTATTGATAATACTATACTAATGATCACTGTATTCACATTCACAGGGGCGATTTCTCTGCATGGTGTAGTATTTATACTTTAGATGCACTGTCCATTTCCTCATCATATTTTTACCTATTCACTGTAAAAGAGTAAAGAGTAGAAAAGAACGGGTAGCTCTGTCTACTTTGAGAAAGATCCTGAATACTCTTCCTCCCTGAATAAAATAGCAGGCTTATGCAGTAGTTTGTTTTACTTTGATCCTATCAAACCAACGTTCCCTGACAATGACTGCAATCCACAAGAGCAACAATTAAACAAGCTCGCCACAAGAGAACTGCTGTCATCATGTTTCTTCCAGATCACCACAGTTACCACCACTGGATAACATCTACTAGTCAAAAATCCGCCAGAGAATGAATTAGAAGCAATCAAATCGTGACTCGAACCCTCTGTTGAACTTTTTCCCATAAGTTAGCCAGGTTTGTTTCACACACTTGCATTGCGTCATTTCTTGAGTGCGCCCTCACAATGCAGGGGACCCTGCAATTCCGTAAGAGAGGATTAACAATGATCTTCTTCCGTCGAATACGGAGTCTGATTTAGTATCAAATTATAATTTTCCACCTGTGTGCAGATGCGGAAGCATGTAGTTTACTTAGCATCAGAGATCCTGGAGCAGGGGCTAAAAAAAGGGCCATGTGCATTTTTATTTCTTTGGAGGTGGCTATGTATGCAGACATTTGTAACTGTGTGAGAGCCAGTCTAGTTTATTCCCACCCGCATCCATCTTTATGCTAAGCTAAGAGAATGTACTCTTCCCTGGCTAAACCTCATACTTACAAGCATCAGACTTATCTCTTCCTCACATTGAGGAGAAGCAAATAAGACTATTATTTCACAATGCTCAACTATTCTTAGAACAACTATCTCTTTTCACTCCAAGCCCATCCAAGTAGCTCATATTAGCATTGTCAGCTCATATGCGTGGCCAATATGTAATAACAATTACGTACAGAAGCATATCTTTTTGAATAATATTTAGAAAGAGTGATAGCTACAAGTTCTTTTTTAACTTGAACATGTCTGCTTCATACACATAGCTGAGCTTCGTGTTTATAACGTTACCCAAAACAAAAAAATTATTTCACACTGATTGTGATTTATATAATGCAAAAAAAAATGCAAAAAATGAAAAGCATGGTTGTAATGATAAGGCGTTTGAAACAAATAGTCAAAGAGTCTTCTGACTCTCAATAAGACTTTTTTTTAAGTTTTGCATTCCATCTGAAATTCCATGGCCGTTATACTGTGAAGAAGAGTTTCCCTATCAGTATGTATTTGGAGGTGTTAGCTAACTGCTACATACTAGCATCTGCATTACCTCGGAAAGCATCAGATCAGAGTGTTCTCAAAACACCATCATGTTCACTTACAAGGTCTGTTTAGTAAACCATAACACAATCAAAGTAGGACCTGAGTAAGACCGCCCTCTGATTCTGCCCCCCCCGACTCCTCAACTGCTTGACTAAAGTGCATGGCGGCACAATTTTAGTGCTAATGGCCGAACTCTCATGTAAGGTGAAGGATCACATCACTTGCAGGCTATGAGCGATGCCTGTGAAGGTCTTACATGACGGTGACGTGTCACCTTTTGTGTGTGTGTTGTGAGTGTTGTGTGTGTGGTGTGGTGGTTTTGATGTGGTTGTTTGTTCATATCACATGCATCAATCACATCCAACAATCCTAAGCCCACACCCGAATTAAAGAACGCCCACAGGTTAACTATCTTAGCATACATACAATTGACTTTTATTGATATTCAGCATCAGAGACCACGCAAAATAAGTAATACTCGTCAAAACTAAAGGATGACAACGTGGGAATTAACGTGAAGTCTGATTGTGGTTGATGAAGATCCTTTTGCCACTTTCGAGAACGTGTAAAGTACTGGTATATAGCATACAGATGTGATGATAATGCATCCAGATCCCATCAAGGTTATTTAATGAACTTAGAGTATCACTTTCAAGTTCATAAAGGCAACAACAACACAATCAAGCCTATTAGCAATATTAGCCAAGCAATGTGGCGGTGTCGGGAAAGCATAGGTGTGTGTGTGTGAGAGAAGAGAGAGAGAAAGAGAGAGAGAGAGAGAGAGAGGAGAAGCACGAGGGGTAAGACGGGGGAGGCGGGTATGGCATTTGTTTACCTGTTTGCGTAATGCGACGTGCCACAACAGAAAGTGCTTGAGACATTTAATACGACCATCGCACATCATGAACGCTACTGTTGACCCGGTTTACACAAGCCACGGACGGACCATACCTTCCTATTGGCCTACATGGACGCCTGCCGCCCAGTTTTGGCAATCAGCTGTCGTCCCTACGTTAATTAAAATAAAGACAATGACAGCTGTTGTTTTAATTGTCCATTAGGCATACTTGTAGATCTTGAAGTAGTAGGTTAAGTAATGGTGGGAAAAAATGGGATTTTTGTATAGAATTCTTTATCATGGTCCAAAACCCAATAAGTCTGCCCTACTCGCCCCCACAAAAAATGTATCTAGATTGGCTGGACATTCATCATAGTTATTTAATTAATAAGAATTGTAACATTTGTTCCATTTTTTTTTTTTTTTTTCACCTCTCAAGTAATGCTTTGTGGCGTCTTATGTTCTATATTAATTTTAACATAGAAAGATCTGTAGTTTTTTTTTTTGGGATTTGTAATTGTTTGATTGGGCAAAACACAGGATTTTGAAAAATGTCACCTTGGCTTCTTACTAATGTTACTTACAAGGCATTTTTTTTTTTTTTTTCCATGTCCTTTATATTTAACGATCAACTACGTAGCATATATGTTGTTTCAAAAAATAATCACTCCGTGCACGAAAATATCCTTATTGCAAACCCTGACATTTTTTTTCAGAAGTAAAATGTTTGTTGAATGCAAAAAACACGATTTAAAGCTTTTCATCATCACGCCGTCCGACAACATTTCCAACCCTTTAGGAGATTCTTAAAGTTTTTGGCAAAGTTTCGAACTGATAACAACATAACCAGCTCTTTTTCTAAAGCTGTAAAAACAAAAAAATATATATATATATCTATCTATATCTATATATAGTATCATTATATATGTATCTATTTCTGAATGAGGAAATAGCATCCAATCCCATACATACACTAAGCAGACACAGCCAGCCGAGGGAGGTGTGCCATTCGGCAAATCATAGCTTAACAGGCTTTATAAAGATCATCTGAATTCAACTCTACATAAACAGGCGTCGCTTACAGCAAACAAACTGATTTAAACACTGGCGTGAATAGATTTGCATCCATTACATTCAGAACACAGTATTATGTTAGGAGGACAAGTAGAAAGACTACTTTTTATTTTTTCTATCCTCTCCCCATGCGTGAGTGAATCACATTAGTTTCTTGGAGATAGCAAATTCATAACATCTTCTGGCAGCACGAAGGCGACAGGATTAACGCAAGTCCCTTTATGCTGAAAATGTATTGAAATATATGCCCCGTGCTCATTTATTCACACAATGTGTTGGATATGTCTCCGTGTTTTTATTTGGGGGTGTAGCTGCGGTATTAAGCCATATTATCCGATTTTGAACCACCATATCGCTAGAACGTTACAGCAGTCCACCTCGGTAGGATAATGTCCAAGCATATGTATCATAGTAATGAACTTGGTCGAAGTTCACAATAAGAAAAACAATGACATTTTGTTTTCCAATGAAAAAGCAATTGTGTGCTTTTTCAATATTCTGATTATATCTTTCACATCGTGACTGTATTGCAGTGCACAGCAACGACCAATTAACCAATAATTACATGCAATAATCAAACCTGCCATTGTGTTTTCACATGGCCTCCATACAGCTAAATTTATAACTGCAAAGGGAAAATTCCTGTTGTTCCTTATATAAAAACCACACAATCACTTGCACTACAAAAAATACAGATGAATATTATAGCACATTCATGGCATTCATTAATGGAAAGCACTTTAACACATGGGATAACTCTTGCTAGTCAGGTTTGTGGACAAGACCACCGGACCTATTTGTCTTTACTCATCTGCGCCAAGCATGTTATGCTCAATTGAGCTAAGGACCATGCACTATATATTTATCTTAACCGTGCTTTCAATTCCACAATCTTTATAGATGACCTGCAAAATACTAATCTGATGGACAAGACTGGTCCCTGCAGAGTGACACCCCGCCCCCGTCTTTCGTCATAGCAACAGTGGGCACAACATGCTAATCAACAGGCCATCCAATCCTAATCTTGTGACATTCAGGTACTCTACCTCCTCAGCATCGTTTGGCGATCCAAGTCACTATAAGGACCCATGATAAATGAATGTTGTGACATGCCAGTGCGTATTTTAATTATTCTGACGGAATACTCTGGAACATCATGTGTGGTCTGGGCCAATGGAGGGCTATATAAAACCCTGAACGCCCCTGGCATTCTAAAGAGATTGGTATTCTAACTAGAAACATGAAGCACAAACAGGCACATTCCATCTAAAAATGCAATTTTCCAATCGTTGCTTGGTTTCAAAAAGTACTGGACCTGTAAATTGGTGACAATATTCATAATCAGGATTTATGATATTCAAAAAAACCATCCCACAAAATCTCCATCAAGTTTTTTGTGTTTTTCAAAGTTGTACAGTTCCAGGGCGCTGTACACACCCTAAAATTGTCATCTTTGCACGACTTAAGCAAGCAATCTCCGTTGGTGCTGTGGTAATGGCATCCAAGTGCAGACTTAAGAAAGCTGTGAAGAGTGGAACAAACAACCACCCATACAGCTAAAGAACGTTATCCCACGATCCCTTCACACCGTGTAAGATCATACATGTTTTATCGGGCTGCTTCAGACACAGATAAGAAGCCCAGTCCACCGAAATACGGTATGTTATGTACTTTACTATCACAGTAACACTTTAGATTGCTTATTCAAATGGACAGCACGAAACTTGCTTTAATCCACAAGCATCACAGAACAAAATAAGAGAATAAAATGAAAAATCTATTTTTGATATCCATTATCCATTTCAGGGGATTTCCCAGCACAGAACAGTGAAATGCCATTAATCTCTAACTCTCTAGCCTCTCAAATGAGAGCACTGCTTCCCCTTTGTACATATATCATTGTAAACTCAAGTTTTGTGGGTGTTAGAACGTTGTCCAAGCTTGTCATTGACATATTTTTTGACATTTCATATATTAATTCTATTATGTTGAAATTAAAAATTTATGACATTAGGTGAAAAGATAATAACGGACTGCATTGAAGATACACTGTATACAGCCTACTTGTGGATAAATGTTACATGTCTAAATAACGTGTGTCATCTAGTTACATGCAGCGTTCTTGCAATGGGGTCCTACTGTATGTACTCCAGATTGTTGACCATTCACTTCCATTAACAACTATCATCCTGTTTATTGGCATACGTTTTTTTAAGATTATTAGTTTTCATCTACTCACAACGCAAAATGTGTTTAAACGGATGGCAGTGTTTTTTTCCACAACACATCTCTGCGAAGAGAATCTATTTTTTTGATGATGGGATGACCATGACCATCTTTTAGCCACCCACATTTCTATGGAGCCCCGAAGGGTCACTGTGAGAATTTTTTTTGAGGACTATTGGTGGATGAATACAGGAAGAAAATACCGCTCTCCTTCCGGAAAGCATGCGCTAAGCATCCTTTTGCCAGATTGTGTTACATGTAAGTTTAAATAAGATCAGAGAGAGATAAAGGGTGCACGACTGATGATGGCATTATTGGTTGGAATTTGTATGACAATACTGGTTGAATTCACACCACTAAATACCACTTACTTTTTAGGTTAAATCATGAGGCTTTATATAAAGGAAAAAGCCTTTCAGGTAAAACGGCTACTTTATTCTTTCAGTTACTTATTATGAACACCAATACAGTTGCCACACAGTTGTCCATTCCACTTCAGGAAGGTTACAGCTAGCTCTTAATGACAAATGGAGAAAATAATACTCAATTTCAGGATTGTTATGATCAATATTTACTTCCCGTGAGCAGGGCTGAGTCCTTCAGGAGAGGGGGCCGCAGTTGTTATCTCAGAACCACAATGCGGATGCCACTCTTCCTCTTGCCAGGTGGCCTGAGAGCCGCCGCTTGGCGCCACTGTATAGCATGCCATGATCAATCACCCCATTGTTGGCTGATGCAGGCCACCGACCCACTGACCCTTCGATGTATCTCTCTCTGCCATAAGCTTGGCACGTGCTGATCCTCTGTAAGGACAAGATTTTACTGCTGTTTTTTACTGTGATTGACAAAGAAGAGAGAAAAAGCATAGAACCTAAATAAGAGGTGGGAGATAGCTGAGGTGCAACCTGTTTGTGTTTGTAGTTATTGCTCATGAATCAATTGGCTTCTGTATACAAAAAGACCCGGCTGTCATACATGGTGAGTATCTATCACTTCCACCTGGAGCTACTGGGTTGCAGTGGCAAGGTCACTGTGTGATAGCCTCGGCATTGGTTTGTGTAGAGGGACTGAATGAAGGTATGACAGCCAGCGACTATGAGATATTAGACTCATATACTCATCTTATACACACCAAGCATGCGGCCTGATTATAAGGGGTGATTTCTGTACCCCAGTACTCAGGGCATCAAACATCCAGCACCAGGCCACTGCATTGGTCCTTTTTATTAATGTTTATTTGTTTCACCATTACGTCTATTTGCTGACTGCGTCGCATGAGGTCAATTAAAACATGGCGTCCGGGTTTATTAAGCTTCACGCACGTTTTTAACAACATCTGCTGAATAACTGTATGCCAGGATGATACAGATTTCTAACCAATTGTAGGGGCAAACGCCATCAATTCAGTCGAGCAATTTATTTTGGTTTTTTTTATAAAAAACAAAAGCCAAATTTATTTTTTATTCTTTGAGAAAGTCGCGGTACTACGGGGGACTGAATCAAAGATATGTAGTCAAAGCCCTTCCAAGGCCGAGTTGTTATTCTCAAAAAAGGGAATCACATTTCTTCTCGTTTTTCCTCATTGCCCATCGCTTTAGAGTACGGTTCAGACAATGACCACAATGACATTGTTGTGGCACAAGTTGCGAGAGACACATAATGTCCGTTTTTACATGGATCAGTTGTCTATATTTCTTTGTTGCTATAAGAATAATGACCATATAAATGAAAATGACATTTCCTGTGAGCTGCATGTTGGATTCAAACCTGCAGCCTGTCATCAGGGCAAGCCATCTCCACTAGTCCCACCCTGGGGCAGTGGGTGTGTGTGTGTGTAGTGTGTGTTGGTGTGTGTGTTGTGGTGTTGTGTGTGTTGTGTGTTGTTGTGGAAAGAACCGTAAGGTTGGTTTTGTATAAGGATAGGCTTTGCCCCTGATGGGTCTACGCTATTGGTTTCCATCCTTCCGCGCATGTGCGCGTTGTGAAGATTTTCTTTCCTGCCCTGCATCCAGCACTGGGCCCAACTAACGTCCACTCATGATGTATATAACATGATGCGCCCCGTGTACTGTTTCCCTATTTTTCTTGGAAGCTAGCAGTAATGAAGACGCTCCAATTCCAACATGTTCAACCTCTGTACCAGCTGCCGAGCCGGCTCATCTGCTGTCAGATCCCACCTCGCTGCGATCCTGCATCTGTGTCCGCATCCACGGGCCGCTGGGCCTCACCCCAATGTTCACTCCAGTTTCCGCGCCCCCATGCTCTAAGACGCATTACAGCAGCGGAACTTTACTGGCTGTCAATGTAGTGGGAATGACACTGGGCACCAACGGAACCCTGTCAACACTCTTGTATGCTGCCAGGAGAGGAGCCTTCGATGGCTCGACTCCATTGTATCGCCTCCGTCACAGTCTTTTCCTGTCCCCTCCTCCCGTTGGAGGACGTAGCTTCATACAGCAAAGGAGTACACGAGTCCCTCTACGGCGCTGTCTCCGTCCCAGGAGAAGAGCACCACAACCAGTGGCTTTCTCTTCTTCTCTGGCATCTGCGTAGCGGCCAAGCTGGATCTTTACTTTTCCCTCGAACTCATACAGGCTCCACTGGCACACCATAGGCGTATGCGAAGCTACCCCACTGTGCAGCATTGGACAGACCACACACACACACTCAGAGGTTGGGTGTGTTAGCCTACTCAGATCTTTCTCCACCTCCCATCTGATTTACTCTAGCTACCTCTTTTTCTGCGGCTGGGTAGATGTGATACCACTGCTGTTTAAACACTGTCCACAGAGGCAAGTAGTGTAACCAGGCCCAATATAGGGCTAGCCACACTTAGCATTTACAGTCAACAACGCCACCTGGGACTTTTACCAAAGAGTTTAAATATTAAATTTCAGTTGATACTATCCCGGGGACTCACTAAAACCCTGTACCCAGATAGATCAACCCCACCCTCACCCGTAGGACGTCTGGAGGCCCATGGAAGTTATGGGGCAACACCCCGCGTGGTCCTTGAAGTTCTTCTGAAAGTGCGGGTACCACTGCTACAACGACTACTCCGTGGGCGAGGGAACCAGAGAACTGTACTTCCAGCCTGTGCGTGATCACTTTTTGGTGGCTTTATGTTGACTTTTTGGCTGAGCACAACTTGGTAGGTTGGTTCAGTACAGGTGTCTCCAGTATTAGTCCTTACTCCGTGTTAATCTAACATCTTCTCATCCTCACTCCTTTACAACGCTTGCCGAGGGTCCCATGAACCAGCTAGAGTGTATACAACGTAGGTTGGTTTAGCTGGTTTCAGTGCATTTTTCTAATTGTTGTTGGTTCATGCACTGGTAAGCTAATGGAATGGCTACTACAGACAGGCTCAGGTTCTTGAGTCCTTCAACAACTGTGGCCCCCATGCTCCTGAATTTTTTATTCCAACCCCATTTCGTGTTGATCCCAGCATGTAGAACCTGCTTGTGCATCGTCCAAATGGTTTCCCCTCAGTGTCAATTGTCCTGTCTCTCCTGCCCTCCGCGCGAGCCTGCCATCCGATCATCCATCGCCAGGCATCGTTGATGTTCTCCACCGCATTCACACAAACGTCCTGTGGTTTGTCTTTGTGGTAGGTGGCCCGAAGGAGTCCAAAAGGTAACGTGGGGTTTCCTGGCCAACATACAAAAGAAAAGGGGAACTCACCAGTTGACTGTTTGACGGGGGTGTTGTATTTTAACCAACTGGGGAAGGGGTCCTGAAGGTCATGCAGACGGTACGAGAAGGCCAAGCGTACAGCAGACTGCACAGCAAAGATGAAGCTACCCTCTCTGGTGGCTACTGGCAAGGTTGAGGTAATGCGTCCTCCAGCCAGGGCTTGTCCACGCTTTGAGTGGCCCTACCACGGGTATCTTGACAGTGCATAACCGACCAAACACTGTAATCAAAAGCAGACAGTTCAGGCCACCCAGCGTTGCTCCATAGCGCACAACTGTGGCAGTGTGAAGATTATTACAAAGGATATTGTCATTCCAGACCACACATTTTGGTCCCCCACACATACTCCTAGAGCTTTTCGGTCTGCCACCTTCATTCCCAAAACTCCAACTTCATAGACGAGTGTTTTCTCGCTCAGGGTGTAGGCTTCGACTGCCATAGGCCGATCTCACTTTCCCATCTTGTTCCTGCGACAGCACTGCACCCAAACCACTGTGACTAGCAACGACCTCAAGGATGAAGGTTAGAGAGAATTAGCAACAGCCAGGTGGGGTTCTCATAACTGTCCTTTCAGTTCCTGAAAACTAGGGATGGAGAGTATCGCAATTAATCTGTATCTGTTTACCACATGAATTATCTGTATCCGTATCTGTACTCGGCTGGAGGCGGGGCCTAACCCGAAAGTGGTCAGATTTAACCCCGAATTGGGTCTGGTTGTCTTGAAATGGGCGGGGCTTTAACCGGTATGTTTATTTTAAGCATGCCAATTGATATGGGTTGTATCATAAATGTTAGTTTATTTGCTGATTAGAAAACTATTTCCATGACAGCATCAGCATTGAGCTTCTCATTGGTGTTGTCATGGTAACAAACAAACATATAGGCCTACGTATAATAACAAGTTTTGCAAACAATAAATACAACAATGTTGCTTGCATTATTAAGTAAATGTAATGAACAAGTTTCATACTCAACAATATACCCTTTATTTTTTAACTTTTAATTTTTCTATGATCAGTTGATGATTTATTTTTTTTGGTTCTTTTTTTTTTATTTTCACACCAGGTCTGTGTGGTGGTGTGTGTCTGTGATGAGTAAGAGATACACGAGAGAGAGAGAGAGAGAGAGAGAAACAAGAAGCAGAGAGGGGGCGGGGGGTTGGATTGTGTTTGTGTGTGTACCTTAATTTGTAATATTATTCATTATACCGCAACTGCCTTTTATTTTTGTTTATAAAACACAGCAAGTTTCAGACCTCAAAAACTGGTTAGAGAAGCAGGCAGTTTAAAAAAAAAAAAACTCTGACGGCAGAGATGCAACGCGAGTTGCATTCTACCAGCACTATGTCTGACAAACCCCACGTTCCAAGTTCCCTGGTTACTAGGTACTAGTTCAAACCGAAGTATAAAACAAACCTGAAGCTTGGAAACCCTAAATGTTAACGGGAAAGCCCGCGCGACCTGAAGGGGAGAGAGCTTTTCACTTCTTCTCGGTGTCCTGAGTGCGGTGGAGCGGAGTCAGCACACAGCAAACAAAAAATCTGTGTGTTTAGGGAGGGGCGCGGGACTACCTATCACAATAGTGTAAGGGGAGAGCGCTGTGACCTAGCCCTGTGACTATCCTATCACAGAACGGAGACACAGTCAATGGAGACTTTCATTGAATCCGAGTACAGATATTGACCTGCATTACTCGTATAATACTTGTACTCGGCAATTGCTTTATCCGTACCGGATACTCGTTTCAGCCGGTACCGGCTCACCCCTACTGAAACTCATCCTCGCAGTTCTCACAACCAGGCCCCCTCCATAATGCGCTCCGGCCTTTTCGAGTCCTTGTTGCTGAGAGTTCAGCCACCATATGATGCAGCAGTTTGAAAAACCTACCACAAACTGTCTGTATATATAGCAAACAAGAGGATCGGAGCTCAGAGACATTAGTGGGGTCAGCCAGTTAGCCACTGTTGAGATCTCACTTGGGTCAGTTGAAACACCTTCTTCAGCAATCAGATGGCCCAGGTACTGGACTTGTTTTATTAAGAAGAACACTTCTTCTCATCAAGTTTGGCTTGAGCCCCTCCGTTGCAGACAGTTCAGCACCAGATCCCAGATGACTCAGATGCTATGTTCAACTGGAAGAAAACACAATGATTTCATCTAGATACAACGGTGACAGTGCTGTGCTCCAAACATCCTTTCCATATGCGCTGGAATGTGCCTGGCGTTCACACAGTCCAAATGGCATTCAAATAACCCGAGGGTGTACACAAGGCAGTCTTTTCCTTGTCTTCTTTCTGGTACTAGTACTTGATTATAACCCCTGGCTAAGTCCATGGTGAGAACCATTTTGCTCCTGCAGTACATCCAGGGACTCACTTTCGGGAAAGAGGGAAAGCATCTCTCTGGGTCTTGCGGTTTAGCTGCCGTAGTCAACAAACAGTTGAATGCTGCAATCTTTATATCTTCCAACCAGGACAATGGGGAGGCGTAGGTGCTACTACTCTCTCGGTACCCTACCATACCAACTTTATTTGTTAAGCACTTACAACAACAAAGTTGACCAAAGTGCTGTACAGAAATAAACAAACATATTTAAATTAATAACCATACAATTAAAAAAACACAAAGTAGCAATAAGAACAGTAAAGAGTCACATCTTACTATGTGTCAAAGCCAAAGAGAAAAGATGGGTTTTAAGAGGGTTTAAAACAGATAAGAAGAGGCCTTTTTAACATGCCAGGCAGATCATTCCAATGTCTAGGGGCAGACACAGCAAGCCACGGCCCCTCTGAGCTTACGCTAGTTTTAGGCACAGTCAGAGCAGCTGATCATCTGACTGAGAGCGCGGACGGGTTTATAAGGTGTAGAACTCAGAGAGTATGGCGGGGCAAGACCATTTAGTGATTTAAAAGCAAATAACAGATTTTAAAATGGATCCTAAATTGAATAGGAAGCCAGTGTAGTGAAGCTAAAATCGGGGAATGTGTCCATGTTTACGTGTGCCCGTTAAAAGACCGTGCTGCTGCATTTTTATCATCTGGAGACGGTGTATGGAGGACCCACTAACCCCCACATAAAGTAATTACATAGTCCAGCCGGTAGTTATAAAGGCGGATTGCAGTTTCAAAATGTTGCCTTGACAAATTGCTTTATTTTGGCCAGTTGCCTCAAATGTAAGAACTTGATTTGACAACTGCTTTGATTTGATTGTCAATTTAAGCTCAGGGTCCACTTTAACTCCTAGGTTTGTAATGTTAGATTGAATATAGGTGCCAAGGAGCCCAAATCTACAGCAGGGTCCAGTGGTGCCTCCAAAACCTCACTTCTGTTTTTAATCATTGAAACTTAAAAAGTTCAGAGCCATCCAGGCTTTTATGTCGTCAAACAATTGAATAGTTGTCCAACTGAGTTTAGGCTTTTCTTTTTAAGAGGTACATAAATCTGACTGTCCATCTGCATAACAGTGGAAAGAATGCCGTACAAAAACCTGGGCTCCAGTAACTAGCGTATATGAGTTTCACACTGCTCATAATCAGAAGGGGGAATAAGTTGATACCTCTGCCTTAAAGGCGCATCATTCAGTAATGGGATGTCATGTGCAATAAGATTGGTAAAGCCAACAGTCACTCTCCCAAAGAAAGAAAACGTCTCGTATTTTGACAACACTGTTCTAACTGGTCTTGCTCAGCCTCGGGAAGCACTCTACGTCAGGTTCCTGATATCTCATGCACCGGGCTAACCCCTCCCCCCTGAGATTTTACTGTGGCCGTGCACTTGCTCACCCCCAACCTCACTGACACCTGTTGGTAAGCCAAAACTCCTGCTTCTGTCAACTAACCTAGTGGGCAACAAGATTAAAGAGTGGACTGCTAACGGTTTAACCCACTGGTTAATAGCACAGATACAGATCGTGTTTACTATATGTATGGTGGTGAATGCCTCTCTTAATCACCCTCTGATGCAGGGAACTCTATTGCTATGGCCTTTTATACCCGCGCTATGCCAGTGGGATGAGGAGAGCCAGGTTTGCTATGGCAACAAACAACGTGATCTTACTGTTCTATGCAGTCGTAGGAGCAAGCGCCGTCCAGACATCTTTCTCTTTCTCACCCGGCTATGCCAGTGTGATGTGAAAACAATGACACCGTGATCGCTCCCCTTCAATATGGCGGTGACCGGCCAACACACTATGGGCTGGACAATACAATCACACTGTCTCTCTCAGCGGCGGAATGGCTCCGCGTGCCTGCTGACCATGTCTATGAACAACAACAGACATGCTTGCCCTGCTCTCAAGCACACGCAGCATGGATAGCCTGACACACAGGAACTCATGGACGTCAAGCATACACGGGCTTCACACTCCAGTTCGCCTCCCCCCCGCCCTTGCTTGGGATGTTTGGGACAACGTGTCTCTCAGACAAGACGACACATAACGTCACGAGATAGAGAGCTCAAATACCGGGCTTCACCATACCTGACGGCAAAAGGGTTCACTGGTCCCCACACAATTGATAGTTCATCTGGGCATGGACATAACCACTCGATTGTCATGACAGCCCGGCTGTCGCGCCAGACACAGTGATCCCTGTGACCCACACCAAATGCCAAACGTGACAAGTGTCAACGCCGTCTGTTGAGCGTCCTCACATAAGAAAAAACCCAGGGATTATCACTACCCGCCCACCAGCCTTAATCTCATTCACCACACAATTAACAGGGGCACCCCAATTGCACGGCAAGGGATGTCATAAGCGTGCAGTGTACACGAGACGTGTCCCTTACTGTCTGAGGAGGAATGCAGAAACCAGGTGAGGAGGAGAAGGGCCACCGTCCTCCTCTCCCCCACTTAACTGCCTGGAACTGTTGTGGTTCCCTAAGTTTGATAACGTTTTCTACTGTGGCCCCACAGTCATTTGCTGTCCTTAAGGCGGATACATCCCCGGTGTTTTGAACCGGGCGCCGACCTAGTGTTGGGGAGGGCCCTCTCACAACGAGTGGCAGTGACATCCACTATTGTTCAGAAGCTATGGAGCAGGTTCTGGGAAGCAGAGCTGGATCTCTTCGTCTCAAGAGAAACACAATGTACGCACTGTGGTTTTCTTTGAGCACAAGGGACAATCCACCATTTTGGCGTAGACGTTTCCTCCCACCATGAGCCCTCCTATATGCTTTTCTCCAGTCCCTCTGATCCATCGCATCCAGAGGAGAAACTGTCAGCCATTCTATTGGCACCTTGCGCACTACGCATCCTGGTTCCTGACCTGGTGTCAGCTGCCCCCCAGGCAACTTCCATGGCACAGGAACGCTCTTGCCACAGCTAAACAGCGCATCATTTCTCCACTGCTCTCACTATGCAGAAAACAGGACCAAGCACCCACTTTCTATGAGCGGCGCCGTGCAGACATTGCCCCTGCCCCACCCACTCCCCCTGGTGATATCCACAGCTGTGGGGCGGGTTGCTGAGTGAGAACGCTGCCAGAGACTAGCTTTCCCATGTTGTGTGCATGCCATCCGGAGCGCTAGAGCATTTCTACCCAGTATTTACCAGAACGTTGGTCACTCTTCCAGCGTTGGTGCACAAGACAGGTGCGATCTCACATCGTGCCCCTGCCTCTCTTGTTGACTTCCTCCAAACAAAAAATATAAAAATAAAATAAGGGTCAGGCAAAAGAAACCCACTGTTTTTTTCTCACCCCCCAATAGGACCTAGCCCTGATGCTTCAAGCTCTGGGAAGCCTCCTTTCGAGCCTCTGCACAAGACTCTCTTAGGCTGCTGTCCCTGTATCCGTTTCTATCTGTGTGATATGTCTGAGCCCTCGATGACCCACTCGGTCCTATCCACACTCAACGTTGCATGTGTTTCTGCCTGCTGTCCCATAAATTGACAATCATGATGCAATTTCTCACCAATCTGCATGCCTATATATGGAATAATTTTCGTTGCATGTGTGTTCTGCTCCTGCTATCCCTCACCCTTCTACAACTGCGTGCTGGGAGAAAAGCAACTTATGTCAAATCATGACAAATTATTCACTAACCATGCACACCTGCAATCATGCCCTGAGTCATTACCATGGTAGGTCTTTTTAATCAGAACAACAGACTTATACAATCTCCTGTCAGTGCATGGGGGAATAGTTAATCTATGTTCTGCTTGTGGCCCTGTTGCAGGTGGCATTGTCTACATCAGCTTTACCCTAACCCAATAGGGTCAGGTCTTAGAGAACAACCTATAAGAAATAGAATGATAGTTATGAATTGTAACTCCCATTCTTTGAGTATGGCATGGCCCTCTAAGATCTGGGCCACCTGCTCCTCTAACACTGGCTGAAAAAAATGTCAGATGTGGGAACCAAACCACTGGTCCGCTCATATATATACAGCATTGGCGACACAAGCAGTAAGAAAATCTTCACAACTGCGCATGCGCAAAAGGATGAACCAATAGAGTCCGCTCTTAGAGGGCAAAGCCTATGCTCATAGAAATTGGAGTTACAATTCGTACTATTGTTAATTTACATGATATTGTCTGTAGTTGCAATTTTCTCTGGCAAAAATTCTACGTCATGCTTAGTTTTAGTGGCCATGTTTGTAAGACTGGAGATGGTTTTATCTGTGTATCAAGCAACGACCTTGTCACCTGTGTCAAACTGCTGCCTTTAAGGGACCAAAGAGTGACCTACGAAAGAAGACTCAGACGAGACTAAACTATAGGTGGCATAAGTAAACTGCCCTCATTGTGACGCCAGAATTCTTCTGAACGTTTGAATAATTTGTATGATTAAAAATAAAAAAATGCTGAAATTGCAGTTACAACTAAAAATTCTGAATTAACACTAAACTTAGACAGCGTTTCACAGAAACAATAGAATAATCAACTGCAAAACATAAAGCAAAAAGCTGATTTCATGAATGGTTTAAGGGTGATAGAATGCAAAACCGATTTTAACCTTGTCATAGGTGAATAACGCCACGTTTCAGTGGGTAATAGCACATACATAAAAGCTTTAAATCCCATTGACTGCCTTTCCTCTGAAAGTCCCACATTTTGAAACTGCCGCTGAAAACGGGCGAATCCCAACAAAGCCAAAGATGACGTCAGATCTCAGAAGCATTAGCTTTGTCACGCCCATGGACGTATAAGAGAACGGTCCAGCCCAACAACAACACACAGGCCTGACCTAGACCAGCTCCTAATGGGCTAGCGTTAGGTCTTAGATGTCCGACTGAGAACGCTGCTCCTGTACTCTGAACGGGATTTACTAAGAGAAAGTTTGGAATATTCCCAGGATATTGACAATGAACCAGGGTTGTAAATGCAGAGTTCCAGTCTGTACAGGGAACGGAGACCTTCTCATAGCTATCTTCCCAAGGAAGTAACACGTCGACGGCATGGCTGCTGTTTATAAGGAATCCCTGTGAACTTTTCCCCCAAGACAGTTTCAAAACTTCGGACATTTAAAGCAGGATTTGCTAAACTGCGGTTGCTGTCTGGTCTCCCAACATGATTTCGTCGCTAACAGTACACTTGCAATGCTAACGTAGCCTGTAGCTAGCATAGGCTGAATGTGTGTTGATGTAATGGCAAGGGGCTACTTTCATTTCCTAACTGTTCCATTCGATAAATACCCCGTGTTGTCATGTAGCTCCATCTATAGTTCACCATGCATGTTTGGTCCACTTTGGTAGGTTAATTTTTATTGTATTTCAGCAAGAAAGCTAACTGCAGCTGAGTAAAATCCTGATAGTTTGGTTGCAAGCTAGCGTTAAGCTGTAACGTTACTCAGCTACTAGCTAGCTATAGCATCCCGTTAGCTTCGACAACAGAACTAGAAACGTTATCATTTCATATGATATCGAGTCAAACGGTGTGTATATGACTGCAATGTATTAATTTGCAGTTTTTTTTTATTCAGAGCACACACCTCACAAGAAAGTCAAGACACGAAAGATGCAGCTTGCTAAACACATGCTCAGAGTGTGTCATCTCGGGGGACACAACTGTCTCATAGACATCAAGACCTCACATATCATACAAGGTAACCTTTCTACTTATTCTTACAAAACCGACGTCTTTGGTGTTTGTGTAGCATTGTGACGTGTAGCATTTAGCAGAGCAGTGTTATCTAACATGTTACCATGATGAGTGAAGGGACTTTTATCAAATATGTGAGCCTTTCACAACACATTAGTGAACTATTTAAGGTAGAATAGAACTATTCTCTGGATCATCACTGATTGGTCTGATCTCAATCAATTGCATTTCTTTTGTGGGGGAGGCTGGTGAAAATAATTTGACCATAGCAGGAATGTGTTTGTATACAAAGGTATGACTGAATGCTAGACTGTGTGTTGAAGATGCCTTTTGCAGCCATGTACACGCCCTATGAACTTTTGTCATTCACACTACAATTCTTTAGAAAAGGCAAATGTGAATGGGGGACAAATTGTCTGCAGAAACTGGTTTTGTTCAGTGAAAGGATGAGACATGAGCAATGGTCCTAGAGACATCAGGCCTAATTGCCGCCATCTAACTGTAAATCATTCAAGTTTTAAGCGGCCTCCCCTGTAAGACCTTGTGACACATGCTTTTGCTGTGAGTTAACTGGAGTATTTGCTTGTTGTTTGTTAAAAGTGATACAGTTATGTTACAAAATTATGTTTTTTGTTTCAGGTTGTATCTTGCAGCCACAATGGAAGACAGCCAAGGGGAAACTAATGTACAGACGTCTGTTCCCAAAGGCCAAAAGGGAGGTTAACCGCCCACCATTGAGACATAGCC
>NC_045740.1:3783356-3800439 GCF_008692095.1 Etheostoma spectabile
TGGAGAACGCCAAGGGGAAACTAATGAACAGCACGCTGTTCCCAAAGGCCAAAAGGAGGTTCACCGTCCACACAGTGACACAGAGCCACAATTTGTAAGTTTAAATATTTTTTTTTATACCCCAAAAAAAATGTGCGTCATATGCACTAACCTAACTTTCACACACTCTCAACAAATCTGAATGGGCAATGGTATAGTGTCCTAAAAATGACTTTTCACACACAACAGGCTATGTCTTAGACCTGATGCAACTGGGTCCGCAGATTCATGGGCCCCAGGACCTGTGGTCTCAGCTCGACAGGCACCCAACCCGACATACTGCCCTGAGCATCCAGAAACTCCCTCCGTATACCGCAGCACCACAAAGAGGGAGCACGACACGAACACTTATACCAAGAAATCCCCACACCAGCGCACCAAGTCCTATGGCCATGTGTCCTGCATTGCCTGCAAAGAGAACAGGGTGTAGTGGACAACCACATTTTTTATCTTTTAGATTTCAAAGTAATGATGATTGTTTTTAAACTAATAAAGTTTTTCATTTTGTTGTCTTGATTATACTGTGTTTGTAATAGCTGAACCATATAATCATGGTATTGTTTAGAACTGCTACCAGTGGTATCACATTGGCCTCACTTTCCATCCCTCTGATTCTCAACTGGCCATGGTCAACTCTGTAATATTCATTGCATTTTGCAAAGAAATATTATTGAGGCACACCGGATGAAGCCAGGATGGTGATGTCGACAGGTTACTCCCGCGGAACCTGGGTCATTCTTTCATGACCTGAAAAACAAACCATGAGATTGTTGTTATTTCATAATGTTGAATAGCAGGAACATAAAGTAGCTTGAGTTAAGGTACTAGTATTATTACCTGAGGTATTTATTGGCAACATATTCTCTCTCTTGGGGCATTTGTGCACAGTTTCCACCAGAACACCTGCCAGGTAGTGTAGCACCGAGTGAGTTTACATATTACACATGTTAGAAGGTAATAATCTCAAAGCATCTAATCAGCAGGATAGTACTTCAAGATAACATTTGACCAACTGCCACGGCGAGAGTAGTTATAATGCTTTAGACGTAGCATACAAACAGAATAGTAGTCTCCTGTCCAGCTAAATGGACGTCCTGTTGTAATTACATATTACTACACGTGTTATATATTTACGTAACTCATAATACATCAAAGACTGTCGTGTGAGCAGCTCTATGAACTAGACCATCTTGACCGAAACTGCGAGGGTACAGTAGTAAAATATGTGTCCGGGTGCACCATTAACTTATTTGCTTACGATACTCAAACAAGGCATACAAAGTTATTCTTAGACTACAACACTGACGTGTGATGTATTACACTAGTGTACAACGGACCAAATGTGGGCAATGTGTTAAAAATGCAAGTAAACTGCTAAATGACCAAACTTACCAGTCTGAAGAGTCATTTCCAATCTACTGGCAAGTGGCTCCTCTACATCAGATCTTTCCTCAGATTCAGGCTCAAATATACGGTAACCATGCTATCTCCCCCTGGATGTTTTAGTCATGTTTGTGTGCCGCAGCAAAGCTCATTGCACAACAACCAACACGCACATCTAATTTAAATATTATGAGCAGACCATAAAGGCAGAACACCTCTCGTTTCAAGCCAGGTCAATTTAAGCAGGTGGTGTGAGGGCCAAAAGAACAGCAAAAGCAACATTTTCAGCCCAACAATGTTACATACCCTATCGGAGACCTCAAGGAACAGCGTGATATACTCTATAACCCCATTCTATCACCCCTTTAAAGTTTGAATTGCGTCTGAGGTTAAAGTATGAGGGATGAGAATATATTTAAAGTAAAGGGATTTGAAGCCTGCCCTCATTAAGTTTTGTTAACGAAAATTTAAAAGCTTAAATTTAAAATAGTATCAGCCAAACAAATGAAGTCCCATCGTGGCTTGAAGAGCTGGATATGTTTATATTTGATGCTTTTATAGCTAAAGCATGCAGAAGTTAAGAGGCGACTAAAGTAATCGGTAGCAATACTGTTTAATGCTTCTAAATGCATTCACACAATAAAACACAAATGGGGTAGAGGCATTATCAACTAGTCTTTTGTTGTCCTTCCAACTTGTCCTACAATGACATTAGCTCCTGAAAGTCACCTTGTCTTGTTGTAGAGGACAATAAAAGTAACTGTGGTTTGAAGCTGGACACTGAGCTTGCCAAAACATTATTATTGATTAAAAAAAGTAGAACAACCATTGTTTGGCAAAATCCAGCCACTTTTCTAGTACACAGAATTTATTATGAGACCAACATGTTTATACATAAGACTAAACATGTCTTCATACTACCTTGACTGTCTTGAAAGCAGGTGAAGTCTGCAGAAATCCCCTGCACCAGGAAATAAAACAATGACAGAAAGAAACGAAACTCCTTGTTTTCACAACACTGCTAATACAAAAATTACAAATATAAGCCCTAATAACTTTTCCCAGTATCGTACTGCATATATAATAGGATGTACAGTACTTACTGTTTATAAAAGTGACCCCTTTATTGAATTGCTATTTATTTACCTGCTATTTCTGACTTCGTGAGATAACTATTTACATTCCCTGACTTTGCCTTCAGGAACATGGCTCAGATAATTCGTAACATCCCAAAACCCCACGAACACTCTGTATGGTAAAGAATTGTGGGAGAAAGCACAGGAAAGGCATGCAAAAGAACAAAACCTCTGCAGCAAGGACTGTAAAGAGATCTCTCTGAAAAATTTGTTTTACAACCCAGGTTTTCCACTTATTATGTGTATTAACCCTCATGTTGCCCCTCGGTCAAATATAATATTTGGGAAAAAAATTGAAGTGGTTTTAAAATAGTATTGATGAGAATATCATATTCCATTCTGTATTCTCGATCACCTACATTCCTTTACATTTAGTCAACAATTCCTAATTCTGCTTTTCTAAACAAACATCGGTATAATTTCCCATACATAGGATTATGGATCATAAATTCCAAACATAACTTTAAACCTATAGTTTTAGTTAGTGTTACGTAGTTGGACATTTTAAAAATGACAAACATGAAAAAATGTGTCAAACGTGGTGATAAAGGGACAAAAAAGTAAGAAAAGTTAAAAAACTGATAAAAAGCTCAAGTGTTGATTCAATTTTTTTTGGGAAGACACACAAGGGTTAAGAAAACAATTAACCAAGAACACAAATCTTGGAAGACCTGTATTTATATACACATCGTGTATGGCTTCAAATTACAGTAAATCTTGTCTTCTGCATACAAATTCAAATTCACACATGATCCAAATTAAAAAGGCAGCGGACTACCTGCAATTCTATTATACAAAAAGTTAAGTAAAAAAAAATCTGCAGATGTTGGAAGATTTGGACATGTAGTCCGTCTACTGCTAAATTTAAGTAAACCTACAGTTGTGGCCACAACATTTCATCTTGTACTAGTTCAAAGTGGGAGAGAAGAAACACATCCCGCTACAGTGTTTTCATCTTTTGAGTTGTGTTATCAGATCAGGTCAGTTGCGTGTAGTACCTCTCCCGTACTTCCCTCCCTCTGACTGTAATTAACTGTCAGGCCCATCTAGAGGAAGGTCCCATGTCAGAGTGTCAGTGGTTAATTAGAACCTAAAACTTTTTGAATGGAACAAAGACAAATCACCCCGCAACGACTGCGACATACAAAACACCCGCTCTGATTACTTCATTACTAAGCTCGGAAGATAACCCGGTGTTTTCTATTGTTAATGCACTCACTAGGCTGATTGATAATAAGAGCTTCCGCTTTCTCTTTTCTATCTGAAACAGGATTGTATCCGATCTGGTAAAGGAGAGTACATCAAACGAATAGCTGATGTTGGTTTCTCCACCTCTGTGCATCAGGGAAGGAAGCCTCAGCCTTTGATGGCATCAGTAATATTATTATTATTACGTACACATGTATATTCCCCGTCAGTGATATTGCTTAATTCCATTACCGCTGTAGCAATGAGACACTATTATCTGTATTTGATTGCGCTGCCTGGAGCTATTATCTCACTGGACATCAGTGAGGTAGGATATTATTCAAGGACAGCAAATATTCATAGTTCGCACTCTACACTCACTCTCCATTTCCTTTTATATTTCTCATTTTCATCACTCTTTTTTCATTGTCAGTCTTTTTTTGGGACAACATTCTATTAAAGTGCTTGTTTACGATATTTTTCTGCCTCTCATGCTTTGTCTGATTCTTCACTCCTTGTACCTTCTTTCACCTCAAATCACACTTTCCTCTGCATGGGCACCACAGATAAAAAGGTGTGCTTGTGTGTGTGTGTGTGTGTGGTTGTGTGTGGTGTGTGTGATGTGTGTGTGTGTGGTGTGTGGTGTGTGTTTGTGTGTGTTGGTGGTGTGTGTGGGTGTGGTGTGTGTTGTGTGTTTGGGTTCCTTAAACAGGCACAGTCTTATCTTGCTCGCTTGATTGCAGGCTGCTGTGACACAGTGAGAAGAGACAGCTCAGTGCCAGCCCTCCTGACCCCACCCCAGAGACCACTCCAGCCAATCAGCACTCTCACAGCAGCTGGAGAGACAATCAGTGGAACGGCACCGCAGGTAACAAAGAGGCACGGGAGAAGACGTGGGGTGAAACAGCATGAAATTAAGTATTTGAGTGGATAGAGAATAGAGAAGTATCAAAAAAGAGAAATACAGATCGAATAACGAATAGATTGTTTGTACAAATATGCTCTAACTAGGTTTAATTGAAAATCAGGAAAACTCCAAAACAACTAAAAAAAGCTCATTGCTATTACATGCAGATTAGAAAATAAAACTAATCTAACTCTTTAAGACCCTTGTCACTTTCCCATTCATGGAGTGCTGCTGCAGAAAGGATTATTGCTTTATTAGTCTCCTTGGCATAGCAACCCAAAGTAATCAACTCCAATTGTGTACCTTCCCGCTCATACCTACTCTTCCCACCTAGTACCATCATACACTGCTTCCCCTGCCTGGTAACCCCACATATAGGTCTCCTCCATGGCAACCCATGTCCACCCACAGCTCTAATCCATGATACTACCATCCAGGCCGGCCACCCCCTCATGAAAATGACATTAAATGTGGACAGGCAGGTGGAATGTGGATGCAGATTCGTATCTTGCGTGCAGAGGTTATTTAGACAATATTATTGACTATGACAACTTCTTATTGAAATTGACACATTGTTTGTTTTAAATCTTCTCTTTTCTTGCCATAGCTGTGTCAGAATTACTGACCATCCAGGAAACATTCTGACAAGACACTGCTGCACAGAAAACATGATACCGCTGTTGCGCACTTACTTCCCCGAACAATCTTACACAACAAAACTTGACACATCCTAGCATTCTATAACAAGACAGCTGGCTAGCGTTTTTAGTTTCAAAATATAAAAAAAAATTACATTTCCACCGGACTTGGTTCCAACTCCTGCTCCACTGGTACCTGTCAAAAGAAAATGTGTCCAGTGCATTGCATGTGCATGTGGTTATAGTGGTGTGCGCCAACTAAGTTTTAATTGACTACTGTTGCTATCATTTCTGTGAACAGTTCCTGAACCATAGGATTTCTAAAATTGAGAATTACTGCAATTGTCTCTTTCTTGTCTTAACTGTCCCTCTGAAACATAAAATGTGCATGCATGTGGGTGGAAAAGTTGATAAAAGACATGAAGGCTGGCTGGAAGTGGGTTGTTTTCTAACTCAACTTGAGTCAGCATCACCGATAACTCAAGCAAGGCCCCATTAGCGGCGAGCTCAAAAGGTTTTCATCAAAAATGTCAGTGTTTCAATGTTGTGATTCCAGAAATGAAATAAATCTGGTATAACTGAATCTAGTTGGCTAACAATTCTCATCCAAAGAAAAACATGTGTAGGCTTTCTCTCTCAGGGATAAAATGCGGACTCACAATTCTTATTTTATCAACTTCAAAAAGAAGCAGCAATCCTTGCCATGTAGTCACCAATAGATGCAATTACACTTTGGATATGTACTGTATTGATCTGAGATGTGAGGTACATATTTCTAACTCATTTTTAAATCACCATTCAAACTGAATATGAATGCAACTTCCAGTGTACCCTCCAGAGGACAAAGCACTTGTTATTGCAGTCTCTTACATCAATAACTCCAAATGACAGAATCCCAGTTACAGACCTTCGCAACATGGCCTCCATCCATAAACATAAAGGGCAAACCAATGACATTTCCATTGGGACAGTGTTTTATTTCCCCAAAGACTTCAATTAAATTAAATCTCACGTTCCTTGTTTCACTCCTGTCAGAGCAGAGGAAGGGTGTTTTCCCTTAATGCAACAAGTCTGGTGAAATGATCGCCAAGCTTCGTCTGGTCGCTATCTCAGTTAAGCCTCAGACACCCTGATAAGGGAGCTGATTGAAGGGTATGTATGAGAGAGCAGGAAGACGATGGTTCAAAATAAAGTGACAATATTTGCATCTGTAATGAGGCTAGGATTTTTTTTGTAAGGAAATGTACCTTATAATGGAAGGGGAAACGGAGTTGTCCTCGTCCCCTCACAAAGAAGAGATGAAAAGGTTGACAGAATCTTCTTTTCTTGATTTCAGAGGACATGGTAAGAAATGGCTTCCATCAGTGGTACTAAGGGCGAACAAAGACTTTTCACTGCGTGCCTACAGCAGAGATAAAGTGTTTGCACTGAAGGCTATTCTCCCTAGCTGTGGGATCCTAATGAGCTGCAGCCGCCACACTCCCATATCTCTTGTGTACCTGACCCCTGTGACATACTCGACGCTCCGGTCCATTGGTCAGAAGCACGCCATATGTTTTGGGTCCACCATTCCTGCAGGTCACAATTACGGCACCCCACAAAAAAGAAATATACTCAAACCTATGTTGTGGTGTTTTTGCAAGCAGTCGCACAACATATTGTATACAACAGCAGACCCTTTACCGCAGCCGATTGGTGGGCTTCAGACTGGGTGAGATAGCTACACTTAATATTGCAATTTATCGAACCAAAGAGGTTAATATGTTTATCTTTTAATCCTCAAATGGAGCTGCGTGCATGCCCCTAAGAGCAGGAGCAATACTCCTGGGCTTCCACTCTGTCAATAACAGAAGGGTTAGCTCGCTGTCAAAATAGCGAACAGTGAAATTACGCTTAATGTCAATTCTAACTAGTGAACAACCCTTGCCCCCCTTAGCTCGGGAAATGAGCAGCAGCCACTGCTGCGAGCTAACTAGCGGGAGAGTGCACCTCCATTAGACCACAATTACTGCCATCCCCCATTAAAAAGAAGAAAATGGTCCCGGACTCAGCCGTAGAAATCATATGAAATACAATATGAGCTTTAACAGTACCTTCGGCCACAGCATCCTTATAGCACTGGATGCTCCATCCCTCTCTCTCGCCACGTAAATTCACTAGAGTCGGCAACCAACGCCATCAATTAAAAACATATCCATCTCAATTAGGCAGTCCATTAAGACCATCGCACGTAAGTTATTTTGCACAGCTACCATCTCATTCAGACTTATGATAAACTGGCACAGAACTGTAATGATCCACACACCCCCCGATGTAATGGCACGCAATACCACTGCTTGTCAAATTAAAAAGGATTCTAACATAACATCCATATTAATTTCCATTACTTTGCTCCATGCAGTAAGCAGCACACCGCATCAGCATAGCATACAATCATAATAATCTTAATTAGTGCAGTGTAAGTAGAAGGTCTATTTGGATTTCTTGAAATTGACAGGCTGTTAAGGACATTTACTGTACTAGCACTCTCCCAGCAGTGTGCAAGGCAACTCCAGGTGCAAACTTTAAGTTACTTTTTGGCATATCAAGGTTAACTTCAGTGCCCGTCTATTCATGTCTCTGGCTACCTGTGCCATTGATTTTGATTAGCCACTGTCCCCTCAGTTGGCTACAGGGGAACAATGGTAATGACACCCCTCATGTCTTCATGTCAGCAGCAGAGCCATCCGTCAGCCTGCAGTACTGTGCAAAATGGCTGACTTGCCCCTCTGTGCTGATGGATGGAGCCTGTCTCTAACTGCACCCTCTTTTATCACTAAGCATGCCAACCCTCTAGATCGCCTATATCACTAGACCCTTCTGATCCTCAACAAGAGCCCCAACCTCACATCATTCATACTTATTGGTCAAGATTGTGTGTGTATATATATGGCCTGTGTATGTGGGGCTCTTTTGAAAATACAGTGTCAACCAGGTTCAGTGTATAATCTCCCAGTTTGTATAGATTTTGATTGATATAACTGCTTATTTAACCTTGATAGAACAGCACAGCAATAGTGTGCAGAAGAGTAAAAATAGACTTGCTAGTGTTGGTGACCAGTTTTAACATATAGTAGCAAAGGACACAGGAGTGTGTGGGAACTATAACATTATAGATACTTTTGGTGTCAAAATCCTTAAGGAGCAACATGACCTCAAACACTTTTTAGACAACCGAGCAGTAGTTATCAAATATGCACTTGTTTAACTACTCCAACACTACTCAGAGCATTTATACACACTGAGACCCCTATGGTGTTTGTGATTACCTTTGCTTGATTGTCCTGTGATAACCAATGTGGTCAGAATCGCAGACATTGCAAGCTGTTAGAAGTGGGAATGGAGATTAACATGCATGTCCCTGCAGACCTTATCTAATTTTAGATGGAGCGGCTTTGCTGGTCTTGGTGATGTAAACCTCCAGCACCGTAAGGACAGCAGGGGCTTCTGCTGGCAGCAACTTCCAGTGCCTCGGCAGATAGGCCATCGCTTTCACTGGTGATACTGGTATTAGGAGATACAATGAATCAAGTGGGTGCAAGTCCACACCAACAGAAATTTCTATTTTGTTTCTTTGTCTTTCCTTTGCAATTCTTCTTTGTTTTTTAACTTGCTAGCGGCATGGCTCTAGGATGGCACGTGCATCTGCCGGCCGGTCATCACTCAGTTCTCTGGGTAACTAATGGATGGATTCCATAAATTTTACACAGATCCATGTCCTTAGTAGATCTATCATTGCAATCCTTGTTACGCCCCTGACTTTTCATCTAGCGCCCCATCAAGTCACGTTTTGTACAGGAAACACTCAAATCTACTGGATGATTGCCACAGTCATGTTCCAACGATGTTACCTATTAACGTTCAAACTTCCGTTGACTTTTCCTCAAAGCACCATGACCTGCGTTTGTGGTTTTAAAAAATCGTTTAAGGTAACGTTCGGAGGCATTAGCCTACCGTTACAAACAGCTCAGTTCGTGAACGGCACGCTAACTTGCTAACAGATTGTGTTTTTGTGTATTTAGCAGATTACTGTGTAGACCAGAGAATATCGGTTAAGCAGATCAAGTTTGCCTTTTTTTCCCTAATTGTTCCCCGTTTAAGCTTGTGGAATTGTGTATGTAGGTCATGTGTGTTTTATGTGAAGTGAGCACGTGTATCGGACTTAAAATAACCTTTTAAATGCAACATTATTGTCAACAACTAGTCAAACAGCACCGTAGGAGGCAATTGGCCTTGTGTGCGCTGATTAATTTGGCATGCAGTTAGCACATCAGTCGTAGCTATGTTCCATCCACATGTTGATATACCAAATAAAAATGCCATGGAATAGTAAATTCGATGGAATTTCATGAATGGACTCAAAAAAAATACGTTCGGTCTCATCGATTTGTCTTGATCAATATACGGCTTTGCAATAAATGCTGATGAAAATGATATTTGCCGAAATAAAAAATGAATTGCGATTACGTTTTAGGTAATTTCCTCCTAATATTTTTTGCTCTGTTTGCAGACATGGCGATGTCAACAAAAAGTGGACTGACGAGGAGATAAGAGACTTTCTGAATTATTTTATCAGAATCTCGAAGGAAATGGCCAACAAGGCTGCACCAAGCTGGGGGACGTCCTCCGAAGTAACTGGAAGGCGCTTAAACCGATACATGTCTCAAAAAAGAGATAAAAGCAAGCTGCATCTGCTTATCATAGCAACGTGTTGATAGAGGTCTTTCCTCCTCATTAGCTTGATATGGTCATCATCTGCCCACATAAGCACTATTACAACGGCAATATTCATCTTTGTTGTTCCGGCGCATCCTTTGTCTAGAAACCTTTGTTCGCAAAGTCTGCTTAAATGTGTGATCAGTGCGAAAAGGAATGGAAACACCTTAAATGTCTAAAATCAATTTGAATGCCAATTGACCGCTAAACAGCATGTGACGTCATACGCACAGGTTTTTATTTGATTTAGCCGTTGGATGGAAACCACTTTCACCACTTTATTCCCCTGAGTTTTTTTACCAAACTTCAGATGGAACAAGTGGAGGGAAACTAGCTATAATTTTGCTTGATGAAAACAACTGTGACATTTGCTTCGGGTGTTCTCCACCACTGTTTTGACAGTTTTTTTTAAATGAGTGTGATGTGAGGGTGGTATTAAATATTTAAAGAAACTTTAAAAAAGAAACTAAAGTTTAATGTGTTACAGGGACATACTGTCCAAACAACACAAGGAGTGACACCATACAATCTAGCTGCAGTGCACCAATTCATGGTACTATCTGCAGATAGGCCCAGCAAGAATACTTTGTCCACACACAGTGCCACTGCCCAGCCAAATATCAGGATAGGTGGCATGACAGCAAATGGGAATAGAGCTCTTCTTCTCAAAAACGGTCTAAGGTATCCCCTCAATACCTCTTGAACTCTTAATGACTTTCTCCTCAGCCCATCTCACGGCCCTTCATGGCTGTGTGAGCCAGTCTGTGTCTTCCTGTACTCTGTATAAAACCTTAAGTGAGCAAAATGTCTCATAAATGTGGTCGGTCAACAGCTTTATTGTCCTGTCAATGGGAGAGTTTCATTATTTCATATCAAAGTCTCTCATAAAATGCCATAAAACTTTACATGGCCAGTGAAATCACTCTTATTACGAATTGTAGTTACACTGTCAATGTGTGTTGATTTCTTAACCACTCATGGATATACAGCAGTTTGTGGAAATTATTCAATCCTAGCCCCACACACTTAAGATTGCAAGCAATTTTCATAATCTTTCATCTTTTCCCAAACCATGATAACAGCCATAGAAAGTTTTTTTTCTAATAGACTACAGCGTATACATACCTCAAATATTATTAAAAAAGAAAAAAAAAATTGTTTTCCATTTTTGTTTTTCGTTTCTCGTCCCTTCACCCTTTCCATGATTGACAAAAGGACACATAATTAGCTCTGCAACAGTTAAGACAGCTGTTAACCTCTGCAATCTCACGCGACCAGGCCCTCATGACATGAAAAATAAAAATTCACACTGGTGCCCCAACACTAGATCATAAAAGGCATCAATAAATAATTACATTTTAATGTGTCTTAATGAGTGGTTTGCTGACTGGGCCAATTTTATGGCCTCTGGAAACTGCCAGCCAAGGCTCCATATACAGAATGTCATAAAAGACTGGCCTGTTAATGGCTCTCATGCTCTGACTGCCATGATAACAGCATCCTCCAATTACACACGGATGACATGCTACAACTAGATATGCAAACACACTGAAGTTTCCTTTTATAAAAAGGTTTTGCTGTCTCAGCACTGCGCTTTATATTGTTAGTTATTAGTTAGTTTTTTTATGCATTTTACAGTGTGGGATTTTTGGTAAATAGATTAGTTCAGTAAATTGAAACGTTAAAAGGCTAGTTCACACACCTAACACAACAAAGCATATTTCCCCACGGCCTCAATGGTATCTAGCCATGCAGATAGTTTTCATATCCAAGCTTTTGAATGGTATATAAAACATGTGAATTTTCCTGAACCTCGACACCAGTGAGACAAGAAGCCAACTTGAGGAGGAAACAAAGAACGTTTAATCCAAGCATGTTGGACATGACGGCTGTGGGTGAGATGCTCCTTCAGGTAACTGGCCTCTAGCTGTCTGGCTGTCTTCTAATTATTCATCAAGCTGTGTGTGTCTGTGTGTGTTGGTTATGGGATGCACTGTACCGGTAAAGGCTTTTGTGAACCATGAGCTGTTTAGACACATGAAACGGTGGCATCGGCGCCACGGCGCCTCAGCACAGCATGACCAACACCACATAATCAGACGCGTCACACACACACACACGAGGGTAAAGGCATGCACATGTCAATACAGACAACTGTGTGTTCCAAAGCACAGGGAGTGTATCCGTTTGATGCCATCATCTGGGGAACGGGTGTTAGGACATAAGAAGACAATAGAGTGACTGCTAGGAGCGCTGACACCCACACACCACACACACACACACACACACCCACACACCACACACACCACACACACCCACACACACACACACACCACACCACACACACACCACACACACACACACACAAGCCTCTTTTCTGCTGTCTGCTCTAGGGTCTCCAGTGATCGCAGTTGACAAGCCAAAACACCTTGTCACCTCCAACAGATATACATACACTACACAAACAGACAGATATACTCAAGCACACACACACACACACACACACACACACTTCTTCCAAAATCATGGTATTATCACCTAAATAATTAATGTGGTGTGCTGCGACTGTGCGGTTACCAAGCACCTATCATGCTGGAGATTGAAGGGAGTGCAGAGGTGTGTTTTGGGGAAGGCTTACTGAGCAAAACAACAATTTCAAAAATATTACTGCAAATAGTATTGAGCAAACTGCGCACTTTATTTATGAACAATTTCAGGAGAAGGTGGTTCAAGGGCAGCTAAAGCCAGAGGGGACTTCATTTTTATTTATTAAAGTACAACACCTTTAATCAACATTCTGTAAATGTGTAGCCAGCCGGCTACTTTTCAAATGCAGTCCTTGGGCGAGATGTTTTGAACCAGAGCATTAGTAAACAGCAAGTAAGTAACTAATTGATCCTCATTTTAGCTGCAGTGATTTTTTACAGTTGAATTATTGTTATTTAACTGACTGTCTTATTACTTCACAAGGAAGGACCAACTCTCTTTATTGTATCAATTATCTCTTTATGGTTTCTTATCAATACTGATTAAAGTGACAGATAATCCAGTAGCCTTTTATATTTTTCACTTTTAAACAGATAGCATAGAAATACACTCTAGACCTAGCTAAGCAGTCCACAAAGCCATCCTTTATGAAAGTTAATCCGTTTTGCTGATGAGGTGTTGATTCAATTTTATGATCATTTTGAAGGCTATTGAACTGGTTGCGTTACACCTGACAGTGTTTAATATTTTGTCCACTCAAATAATTAAAAGGCATCAAAAACTACAGCCTCCAAAATGAACAACAGTTGAATCCAATCCTCTATAATCAACAAGTCAACCACAAATTTAAAAAAGCTGAGCATTTATAATCTTCAAGGTAGGATTTTTGCAGGATTGTGTATTGCATTGTTTTTAGCTGGTGTACCTTATAACTGGCAACAGAGTGATAAAGCCACTGCGGTCAGAAGTTGAAAATTCCCGACTTTAGTGGCCCCTAGTGGTACTCGGCATGACTGAAGTTTCACAAATCCATGAGAACACAAGTGAAGTGTCAGCTCAGTGAATTGTCTCTACACACGGTTGTCTAGTATGACATTTCTAGAAAGAGAGTTTAAACATCTTTATTACTAATTAGCAAGTAATTGTTCAGCTCTTCTGGATTTCTGCTCATATGATAGTTGTTATTAGGCACAGCGTTGCCAATACGAACACCCTCACATCACCGGCTTCCTTTGTGGCCCACTGCGTCTTTCATTGCATTCAACACACGTGGGTGATTAGCTTCTAGTTGCCGCAGTGTACTGGACTGTGGGGCCCTGAGGCTCATCACGAGCAGGAACACTGACTGACAGAAGGAAATAAAGGAAATAGAGATAAACTTGCTCACTTCTGAGACCTACATTTTGAAGATGAGCTCTTATCACATCATCATACTTTAACGTCAAACAGAAACGCAAATCAGAAAGACAAAGCTAATTCTGCCATGGCTCGTTGGGTTAAAGATCATCGCAATTTTCTCCACAGACGCAGATTATCTTAATGTTTCTGCTGATTATGTTTTTGTGCGCAGCAGGTCAATACTAAGCGTATAAAATTATACAACACACCGAGAGATGTTCGTGTGCATCGCCTCGGGTTGTTGTAGCTGTGAGTTAGTTTGCATTGCAACAGAAACATGTGCTGGAGGATAAACTACAAGGTTGCTGTATTAACAACAAAAGAGGTTACTTACACTTCACTAACTACCAGGATGCTCACTCCAAAGCATTGAGAAAAAAAACCTCCCCCACCGGCTACTGCTGTATGGAGATGTATGAAAATAGCCTCGGACAGGCCCAGACAGCAGCGATCCATCCACAGTGACATAGTGGTCTCCCTTTCTATTGGTCCCCCCACTATGAGCATGTAATGAAGTGGTCAGATCTGGCTCAGATAACTCCACCAACCCAGGCTTTGGCCCTAGGCCCATAAATCATTAGGCGATTCAGTATCTGATCATTACAACCATCCCCCTATGCAGACACAACTGAAAGTATCACAACCGGCAACTCAGTGGGCTCTTGGAGCATCACATCCCAAGACTTACTCCTCACAGAGTAAACAGACTCATAAAACCCCATAGAGAGCCAATTATGCCAGACCTGACATCTCCTTGTCGTAAAAGCTACGAGTGCCGTAACTATCGGACAGCACGTTGAAATACAGCCAGTGTTATCGCCGCCCTTTGTGGCGATTAAAAGCCACCCTGGAGACCTGTGTTACTGGGTAAGGAGGCATTCTGAATGCCTTGCCTCACCGTATGGCACAGCTCCGGGAGGCCTCACAAGAAGCTCCCTGTGCCAAGCAATCCTCTCGGTGAATGCCTGATTTCACAAGCCATCCAAGCTAATGTTCTAGGCCTCTTTTCTCCTGGTGGCCCACCATTGATAGAAGCCTGCTTTATTATTATCGGCACTGGAATTGAAGTTCTGACAGCTTGTATTATCATAAGATCACTCTATTCCTCACCCAAACACAACATACTCGGCGGTGGAAATGCAGGTCTGATTTATGGTCTTTTGTTGTGTACAAACATACAAATTGATATACAGACAATCTTTGAAATACTGTAGCTCTAATGCACAAAAAGATAGAGGGTGAAACTGGAATCAAATTCCGAGTATGATTCCAAATGATGAATCACGCTGCCTCAGCCTTGCAAGGCACGCAAGTTCTCCGTCCACAGGCAGCTGACCAGACAAAGAGAATGGCAATTATGAAGCTCGATATCATGCACGGAATGGGGTGAGAATAAAGTCTCATTCTCTCCACTGACATCCTCATCTGCTCTGGCTTGCTGGATTTTATGTCCACACAAAAACAGTATATGGACAAAGAAACATTGTTTCTCTATTCTTTCCAGCCTGTATCAGCTTAAGCCAATTACAAAGCACTTAAAACAATAAAATTAAAGCTGCCTTCTGCACAGGGGGCCAACTACTCACTTGATGCCACATACTGCTAGCTGACATTGATAAGCCCTCTCCTGTTGGGAAGAAGAAATTTCTGTCATTTGATAAGAAGGAGAAGAGTAGCTAAGCATCTTGGAGGAAACAATCATGCATGTAAACAAAAGCAAGCAAAATCCGTACAATCATTATTTCTCATTTTGTATCAAGCACACAACACCACACACACACACACACACACACACACACACACAACACACACACACACACACACACACACACACACACATACTGGTTTTTATGTTTATTGGGGACCAACTTTTTTACCATCATTTGTGGGGACCACCCTTTCTAAATGTGCAAGGTATGAACAAACATGGATAATACTCACCATAGCCTTGTTAGCTTATAACCAACTTTAAACATCTGAATGATGAAGTAAGGACTTCACCATCATATTTGGGGACGTAAAAAAACGAATTAACATTGTTGGTGACCTCATTAGCATGTATTTACATTTCACACAAATCTATCGTTATTAGTGGGACTTTCCAACAAATAAATTAAAGATTTATCTACAAATGAATCATTAGAAGAAAAGATGCATACAAGTACAATAATAACAAATGTTTTATTCAGATTACTTAGTTGTTGACATAAATACATAGATATGGAGCATAAGCTTGAAAAGTGTGATTCCACCATCACTTTTGCATATCATACATATCAGGTCATAGCAAAACATAGATGATTGATATCTAACTTTAATAGAATATTAAGAGATCAAGAAATATTAATTGATCGCTTGTTCCTAACCGTCAGAGGCAAATGGCTGACCATGGAGACGGTTCTGTTTGACATGCCTGCATGTTAAAAGAAAGGTTTACACACTAAATATTGCATCTTGCTGTTGCTCATGGAGGAATGAGTTGAACTTTGTTAATCATAATTGGAATTGTGATCTAGACATACTCTGTACAAAGCATCACTTATTATGATTTGCACTATAAATAATAAATCAAAATAAAGCAATAAAAGCTAGCTACCATGTACAAAGATTTAGAGCAATTATCTGGTAATTTCCAAACCAAAACATACGACAATAAGACAAACCTTTTCAAACCATTTACTTTCCCCTGTTAAAACTATTATTTCTTTAATTCCCAAACACAGTCACAACTTTTGTCATATTTCTATTAGCACGCAAACATGTACCAGACTTCTGACAAATCAATGATGGACCTGTTGTTCAGACACAATCTTTAACATGAAATGCATGCAAACAAATACCAGAATTCTGAGAAAAAAATGAAATGCAAGTAAAGCATTTCTTCTTGGCCACCAAGGCCCTGTCTTTAAATCACACAACTCAAACACAACAGGCTTTGTGGGACATTTTATACAACACCAACAATGTAACCGTGCTAATGGGAACCATTTTTGTGTTTTCACACAAGTGAAGACAGAGCCAACAATTTGTAAGTTTAAATATTTTTTTTATTACAAACCAAAAATAAAAATGTGCGTCATATAGGCACTAAACCTAACTTTTCACACACTTCAAACAACAAATCTGAATGTGCAATGGTATAGGTGCTAAAA